>NC_140460.1:29080660-29232851 GCF_963576455.1 Neolamprologus multifasciatus | reverse complement strand
AAAAACGTACGGAAGCAACTAGAATAATAACTAGAAAAATTTGCATTTCCTGCGAAAATGCAGTGTGGATGCTTTAAAGCTGAAGCTGTCTGCAAAAACTAGCTGAAAAAGCTGAAAAGTTGCAGAAATTGTAAAAACTTTGCAGAAGCAAAGGAACTTTGCTAAAAAGTAATAACTTAGCAGAACTGCAATATCTTAGAGGAAACATAATACTTGGCAGAAATACAATAGCATAAGAGAACTTGGCAGAAATATTGTAACTTAGCAGAAACATGATAACTTCTCAAATATACAAGAATTTAGGAGAAATAGTGTAAGATAACAGAAAGAATATATTTAGCCAAAAATACTTAAACATTACAGAAACACTATGATTTAGAAAAATAGTACAACATAGCAGAAATACTGTGATTTACCAGAGACACTGTGATGAACTATGAATATTGTAATTTTAAATTAATACTATGTTTTAGCACAAATACTATAACATAGCAGAAATACAATTATATAGCAGAAATGCTATATTTAGAAAGAAAAATATAATATAGTAGAAATACTATGATTTAGCAGAAATACTGTAATCAGCACATATACTGTAACATGACAGAAATTCCTCCACTTAGTAGTAATACTATAACATAACACAAATGTTATGATTTGGCACAAAAACCATGATTTGGCAAAAATACTATGATTTAGCAGAAATACTATGATTGAGCAGAAGTACTAAGATGTAGTAAAAGTACTTTGATTTAACAGAAATACAGTTATGGAGAAGTAATACTTTAAAATGGGAGAAATATTGATACACACACACATACACAGAGCCTAAAGGGAACAGTATTTGTGCCATGGAGTGTTAACAAGAATGTGAGGTCCATATTAGAAAAGCTGGTAAAATGATAAAAGTTTGCAGAATTGTAATAAATGATGAATATGAATTACTGGTCTGTGATAGTGTATTAATTTGTAGGGGAAAAAAACATGTTGACCAAGGTGGGATTGAACCCACGACCTTTGGCTTGCAGACCCATGTCACTACCAACTGCGCCACTGGGAAAGAGAGCAGGCTCCACTGGGAAAGAGAGCAGGCGCCACTGGGAAAGAGAGCAGACGCCTGAAAAACAGGGTGATGAGCAGTCAGAATTAGATCGCGGTGAGAGGCGAAAAACGCAGTTTTTTGGAGTTACCAAACGTCGTGTAACTCAAAAACTGGGTGGACTAGAAGCATAATTCTTGTACTGGGTGAATCAGCGGACTTTGGTGTACTTTGACTAGGATTTTCATTGCTCTTTGTACAACCGTTGCTGAGATATGACGAGAGAAGAAATAGCAGACCTCAGATATGATTGGCTGTCTGGGAAGCCGTGCAGGCCCTGATATGTGAATTTGAATTTCTCAGTCCTTACAGACGATTGGCTGCCTGGGGACCTGACAGTAATATATAGAAATAGTATTTCTACTAAATGTAGTATTTATGCTTAATCATACTATGTTTTAGCACAAATACTATAAAGAGCAGAAATACTATAATTTAGCAGAAATATTATAATTTAGCAGAAATACTATAAAAAGCAGAAATACTATAATTTAGCAGAAATACTATAAAAAGCAGAAATACTATAATTTAGCAGAAATAGAATATTAAGCACAAATACTATAAAAAGCAGAAATACTATAATTTAGCAGAAATACTATATTAAGCAGAAATACTATAATTTAGCAGAAATACTATAAAAAGCAGAAATACTATAATTTAGCAGAAATACTATATTAAGCACAAATACTATATTAAGCACAAATACTATATTGAGCACAAATCCTATAAAAAGCAGAAATACTATAAAAAGCAGAAATACTATAATTGAGCAGAAGTACTATGATTGAGCAGAAGTACTAAGATGTAGAAAAAGTACTTTGATTTAACAGAAACACAATTATGGAGGAGTAATACTTTAAAATGGGAGAAATATTGATACACACCCACATACACAGAGCCTAAAGGGAACAGTATTTGTCACAAATATTATATTAAGCACAAATCCTATAAAAAGCAGAAATATTATAAAAAGCAGAAATACTATATTAAGCACAAATCCTATTAAAAGCAGAAATACTATATTAAGCTCAAATACTATAAAAAGCAGAAATACTATAATTTAGCAGAAATACTATAAAAAGCAGAAATACTACAATTTAGCAGAAATACTATATAAAGCACAAATTCTATAATTTAGCAGAAATCATATAAAAAGCAGAAATCCTATAGAAAGCAGAAATACTATAATGTAGCAGAAATACTATATTAAGCACAAATCCTATAAAAAGCAGAAATACTATAAAAAGCAGAAATACTATAATTTAGCAGAAATACTATGATTGAGCAGAAGTACTAAGATGTAGTAAAAGTACTTTGATTTAACCGAAATACAATTATGGAGGAGTAATACTTTAAAATGGGAGAAATATTGATACACACACACATACACAGAGCCTAAAGGGAACAGTATTTGTCACAAATATTATATTAAGCACAAATCGTATAAAAAGCAGAAATACTATATTAAGCTCAAATACTATAGAAAGCAGAAATACTATATTAAGCACAAATCCTATTACAACCAGAAATACTATATTAAGCTCAAATACTATAAAAAGCAGAAATACAACAATTTAGCAGAAATACTATATTAAGCACAAATCCTATAAAAAGCAGAAATACTACAATTTAGCAGAAATACTATATTAAGCACAAATCCTATAAAAAGCAGAAATCCTATAAAAAGCAGAAATACTATAAAAAGCAGAAATACTATAATTTAGCAGAAATACTATATTAAGCAGAAATACTATAAAAAGCAGAAATACTATAATTTAGCAGAAATACTATATCAAGCACAAATACTATAAAAAGCAGAAATACTATAAAAAGCAGAAATACTATAATATATGCTGCCAAATAAGGGTAAAGTTCTCTATTTCTCACTAAACACACACACACACACACACACACACACACACACACACAGAAAGAGAAAGAAGCAAGCTTGTATGTCAGTCAAGTAGCCTGGGAGCTGCTGAATTTGAATCCACCAATCAGAGAGGCTGTGTACTTTTTCCCGCCAAAACAGGTGCAGCCGTTTTTACACAGGCAGCAGAGAGAGGATTTTTGCAGTCTATTTCTCATAGTGAGGACTACCCTCCAAACAAATGGCCATAATTTCCTAACCGTAGGGGCTAGAACGGTCATTCTTACACCGTTTTGTTCAGAAGAGATGGGGGAATCTTCAAGTGTTGACAATTTATCATTAAAATATGAATTATTAAAGATATTTGACTTCTAATGCACCATAACTGAGTAGAGGCAAGCGAAAACTGCCTTGACCTGCGCTCAAACAACGCTTTCTAACTCTAAATCTATTTGGAGTATCGATATCATTCTTTCACCGTAAGAGACAGCAGGCTTTGGTGAACAGTCATGGAAATTTTCAGGTCTCTGTGGAAATCCAAAAAAAGATATGACGAGAGAAAAAATTGCCTCATTTCCAGAGTTTGAAATCTGAAGAAATCTGAGCGAAGGACGAATTTCCTACCCTCAAACAAGTCTAACTCATCTCAGAACGGTAATAGGTGAGAAAATAATTCTTGAATTGTGAGCGTCAGGAGTGTCTGAAGATATACTGGGACAAGCCTCATGTTTTAACTTTGCTTCATTGGGGAGATATGACGATTCGAATATGCCTCTCATTAGAGAAATCCAGCGGTGATTTTGAACAAATTCTCCATTGACTTTCTATGGAGAGTTTTTAGACTTTGTGTTGGTCTGAGGAGATTTGCCAAAATTCTATAAATCCCACAACAATGATAGTGACATTTTCCGAAAGCCAGCAAAAATACCTACGTTTTGATGTATAATTTGTGGAAGTTGAGTGAAAATTGAGCAAGTAGCAAGAAGTTGTTCGGACATGAAGAGAAGACTGCGAAACTTAAAGTGGCTCACTTAGAACCAAGTGCATAGCAACCATAACAACGCATGTATTTTGTGAAAAATCACAATTTTGCAACTCAAAACTTTAAGAGGGATAAAAATAAAACGGTAAAAGATTTGAAAAAGCTGATTTATACCTGAATAGCCCAATAATTTGAGAACATTTTAAAGTTTGAATGGTTGTTCTAAGTGAAAATATAAGGAAGTAGTTAAGTTTCAAAAACAAGCAAATTTTAGCAGAATTGCGGAAGTTTCCCATTCATTTCAATGGGACAAATTAAAGGAAAAAAGCTTAATATTTTAAAAAGTATAATAGTGAAAAATACCAAAAGATATAGCCGGAAAGAGCAAAAATAGCAGAATAGTTTAAAATTTGAATGGTGAAAATAGCACAAAAATTGTGGAAGTAGTTCAACGGCGAAAAGTGTACGGAAGTCCCAAGAATAATAATAATAACTAGAAAAATTTGCATTTCCTGCGAAAATGCAGTGTGGATGCTTTAAAGCTGAAGCTGTCTGCAAAAACTAGCTGAAAAAGCTGAAAAGTTGCAGAAATTGTAAAAACTTTGCAGAAGCAAAGGAACTTTGCTAAAAAGTAATAACTTAGCAGAACTGCAATATCTTAGAGGAAACATAATACTTGGCAGAAATACAATAGCATAGCAGAACTTGGCAGAAATATTGTAACTTACCAGAAACATGATAACTTCTCAAATATACAAGAATTTAGGAGAAATAGTATAAGATAACAGAAAGAATATATTTAGCCAAAAATACTTAAACATTACAGAAACACTATGATTTAGAAAAATAGTACAACATAGCAGAAATACTGTGATTTACCAGAGACACTGTGATGAACTATGAATATTGTAATTTTAAATTAATACTATGTTTTAGCACAAATACTATAATTTGACAGAAATACTATCATTTGGCAGAAATACTATGTTTCAGCACAAATACTCTGGTTTAGCACAAATATTATAACATAGCAGAAATACAATTATATAGCAGAAATGCTATATTTAGAAAGAAAAATATAATATAGTAGAAATAATATGATTTAGCAGAAATACTGTAATCAGCACATATACTGTAACATGACAGAAATTCCTCCACTTAGTAGTAATACTATAACATAACACAAATGTTATGATTTGGCACAAAAACCATGATTTGGCAAAAATACTATGATTTAGCAGAAATACTATGATTGAGCAGAAGTACTAAGATGTAGTAAAAGTACTTTGATTTAACAGAAATACAATTATGGAGGAGTAATACTTTAAAATGGGAGAAATATTGATACACACACACATACACAGAGCCTAAAGGGAACAGTATTTGTGCCATGGAGTGTTAACAAGAATGTGAGGTCCATATTAGAAAAGCTGGTAAAATCATAAAAGTTTGCAGAATTGTAATAAATGATGAATATGAATTACTGGTCTGTGATAGTGTATTAATTTGTAGGGAAAAAAACATGTTGACCAATGTGGAATCGAACCAACGACCTTTGGCTTGCAGACCCATGTCACTACCAACTGCGCCACTGGGAAAGAGAGCCGGGCGCCTGGAAAACAGGGTGATGAGCAGTCAGAATTAGATCGCGGTGAGAGGCGAAAAACGCCGTTTTTTGGAGTTACAAAACGTCATGTAACTCAAAAACTAGGTGGACTAGAAGCATAATTCTTGTACTGGGTGAATCAGCAGACTTTGGTGTACTTTGACTGCGATTTTCATTGCTCTTTGTACAACCGTCGCTGAGATATGACGAGAGAAGAAACGGCAGACCTCAGATATGATTGGCTGGCTGGGAAGCCGTGCAGGCCATGATATGTAAATTTCAGGGCTAAGTGTCTCAGTCCTCACAGAGGATTGGCTGCCTGGGGACCTGGCAGTAATATATAGAAATAGTATGATTAAGCAGAAATACTATAATTTAGCAGAAATACTATAAAAAGCAGAAATACTATATTAAGCACAAATACTATATTGTCACGGTATGGCATGGCAAACCGTGGGGGGTGTGGGGAAGGAGGACCCAGGCGCGGTGCTCTGTGTATAAACAGTGCGTTTATTTACAGTGTGTGGAAATAACACCAAATTCCCGTGCTTTCCCCAGACTCCCGTGTCGTGTCTTCTCCCAGTGTTTGTGCTCTCCGCTCCCGTGTCTCAGCCCTCCCCGTGCTGGCTGCTGTCTGGCACTCCACCCCTCTCCTGGGGACACAATAGAAGCAGCCGTCAGGACACATACAATCGCGGGCATACACACACACTAACCAAGCACAACAGGATGACTGACGTGGAGTCTCACGTAATGATCCCGCGTCGGTGGGAGCTCCAAGACTCTCTTAAGTAGCTTAAGGGTTAAGTAGCCAGAACCAAAAAAAGCAAAAACAACAAACAACAAACCCTCCCAGGTCACAGTCCCAAAGTCAGACCGTGCATCCCGCAGCGGCGCAAAAAAAAGCGCCGCTCTCCTGCTAGCCGCTCTCCTGCTCGCCGAGTTCCGGCGCGGGCTCCACCCGCTCACCGAGCTCCGCCGTGGGCTCCACCCGCTCACCGAGCTCCGCCGTGGGCTCCACCCGCTCACCGAGCTCCGGCGCGGGCTCCACACGCTCGCCGAACAGCGGCGCTGGCTTCTCCTGCTCGCCGGGCAGCGGCGCTGGCTCCACCGGCTCGCTGAGCTCCTCCGGCAGCGGCGCTGGCTCCACCGGTCCGCCGGGCAGCGGCGCTGGCTCCACCGGCTCGCTGAGCTCCTCCGGCAGCGGCGCTGGCTCCACCGGCTCGCCGAGCTCCTGCTCGGGCAGTGCGAGCTCCACCGGCTCGCCGAGCTCCTGCTCGGGCAGTGCGAGCTCCACCAGCTCGCCGAGCTCCTGCTCGGGCAGTGCGAGCTCCACCGGCTCGTGGAGCTCCTGCTCGGGCAGTGCGAGCTCCTCCGGCTCGCCGAGCTCCTGCTCGGGCAGGGCAGGTCCGGGTGGCGACGTAGCAGCCGGTGAAGAAGATGGCAGAAGGGTGACTGCAGGCGGATGAGATGACGGCGGTGCCACAGCTGCAGATGTTGAAGCAGCGAGTGGTGTGGAGACCTCTGACCGAGGTGATGTTACCTGCGCTGTCGGCTCGTCCACTGCAGACACAAACACAGATGGTGAGGGAAATGGAAAATTGTCCGTACTACTCACCACAGCCGACTCTTGAGAAGTTCGTGGATTAGGCTGCGGTGAGGAAAGCCGGCAGCGCGAACGTCGTTTCCGTGTAGACGTCGGGGCCGGCATCTCAGGCTGTGAATCCACCAGCGGTCCGGGCCGGTGAGCAGCCTGAGGAGGAAAGTGGAGGTGGAGGGTGGAAAGCAGGAAGTCCAGGACAACTGGATTGAGGGAGTCCACCAGCCAGGGGAATTTAACAAGTGTCTCCACATATGTACAAGCATAGAGCAAACGGGGAAGCAACACCAAAAATACATAGTAAATATAACTAGTCCATAACTGCTCAGGTATCCTGGGTTGCTCAGACCCAGAACCCTGACATATATTAAGCACAAATCCTATAAAAAGCAGAAATACTATATTAAGCAGAAATACTATAAAAAGCACAAATACTATTAAAAGCAGAAATACTATAAAAAGCAGAAATACTATAAAAAGCAGAAATACTATAATTTAGCAGAAATACTATAATTTAGCAGAAATACTATATTAAGCACAAATCCTATAAAAAGCAGAAATACTATAATTTAGCAGAAATACTATAATTTAGCAGAAATACTATATTAAGCACAAATCCTATAAAAGCAGAAATCCTATAAAAAGCAGAAATACTATAATTTAGCAGAAATACTATATTAAGCCCAAATACTATATTAAGCACAAATACTATAATTTAGCAGAAATACTATAAAAAGCAGAAATACTTTAATTTAGCAGAAATACTATATTAAGCACAAATCCTATATTAAGCAGAAATACTATAATTAAGCAGAAATACTATATTAAGCACAAATACTATAAAAAGCAGAACTACTATATTAAGCACAAATCCTATAAAAAGCAGAAATACTATCATTTAGCAGAAATACTATAAAAAGCAGAAATACTATCATTTAGAAATACTATAACACACACAGAAAGAGAGAGAAGCCAGTTTTTAGGTCAGTCAAGCAGCCTGGGAGCTGCTAAATTTGAATCCACCAATCAGAGAGGCTGTGTACTTTTTTCCCGCCAAAACAGGTGCAGCCGTTTTTACACACGCAGCAGAGAGGCAGGATTTTTGCAGTCTATTTCTCATAGTGAGGACTAAACTCAAACAAATGACCATAATTTCCTAACCGTAGGGGCTAGAACGGTCATTCTTACACCGTTTTGTTCAGAAGAGATGGGGGAATCTTCAAGTGTTGACAATTTATCATTAAAATATGAATTATTAAAGATATTGACTTCTAATGCACCATAACTGAGTAGAGGCGAAGCAAAAACTGCCTTGACCTGCCCTCAAACAACGCTTTCTAACTCTAAATCTATTTGGAGTATCGATATCATTCTTTCACCGTAAGAGACAGCAGGCTTTGGTGAACAGTCATGGAAATTTTCAGGTCTCTGTGGAAATCCAAAAAAAGATATGACGAGAGAAAAAATTGCCTCATTTCCAGAGTTTGAAATCTGAAGAAATCTGAGCGAAGGACGAATTTCCTACCCTCAAACAAGTCTAACTCATCTCAGAACGGTAATAGGTGAGAAAATAATTCTTGAATTGTGAGCGTCAGGAGTGTCTGAAGATATATCGGGACAAGCCTCATGTCTTAACGTCGCTTCGTTAAGGAGATATGACGATTCGAATATGCCTCTCATTACAGAAATCAAGCGGTGATTTTGAACAAACTCTCCATTGACTTTCTATGGAGAGTTTTCAGACTTTGTGTTGGTCTGAGGAGATTTGCCAAAATTCTATAAATCCCACAACAATGATAGTGACATTTTCTGAAAGCCAGCAAAAATACCTACGTTTTGATGTATAATTTGTGGAAGTTGAGTGAAAATTGAGCAAGTAGCAAGAAGTTGTTCGGACATGAAGAGAAGACTGCGAAACCTTCAGTGTCTCACTTAGAACCAAGTGCATAGCAACCATAACAACGCATGTATTTTGTGAAAAATCACAATTTTGCAACTCAAAACTTTAAGAGGGATAAAAATAAAACGGTAAAAGATTTGAAAAAGCTGATTTATACCTGAATAGCCCAATAATTTGAGAACATTTTAAAGTTTGAATGGTTGTTCTAAGTGAAAATATGAGGAAGTAGTTAAGTTTCAAAAACAAGCAAATTTTAGCAGAATTGCGGAAGTTTCCCATTCATTTCAATGGGACAAATTAAAGGAAAAAAGCTTAATATTTTAAAAAGTATAATAGCAAAAAATACCAAAAGATATAGCCGTCATTAGCAGAAATAGCAGAATAGTTTAAAATTTGAATGGTGAAAATAGCACAAAAATTGTGGAAGTAGTTAAGTGCCAAAAAGTGTACGGAAGCAACTAGAATAAAGTATAAAGAATAAAGAGAAACAGGAAAACAATAGTGTGGATGCCTTAAGCATCCACACAATAATAAAGAATAAAGAGAAACAGGAAAACAATAGTGTGGATGCCTTAAGCATCCACACAATAACTAGAAAAATTTGCATTTCCTGCGAAAATGCAGTGTGGATGCTTTAAAGCTGAAGCTGTCTGCAAAAACTAGCTGAAAAAGCTGAAAAGTTGCAGAAATTGTAAAAACTTTGCAGAAGCAAAGGAACTTTGCTAAAAGTAATAACTTAGCAGAACTGCAATATCTTAGAGGAAACATAATACTTGGCAGAAATACAATAGCATAGCAGAACTTGGCAGAAATATTGTAACTTACCAGAAACATGATAACTTCTCAAAATACAAGAATTTAGGAGAAATAGTATAAGATAACAGAAAGAATATATTTAGCCAAAAATACTTAAACATTACAGAAACACTATGATTTAGAAAAATAGTACAACATAGCAGATATACTGTGATTTACCAGAGACACTGTGATGAACTATGAATATTGTAATTTTAAATTAATACTATGTTTTAGCACAAATACTATAATTTGACAGAAATACTATCATTTGGCAGAAATACTATGTTTCAGCACAAATACTCTGGTTTAGCACAAATATTATAACATAGCAGAAATACAATTATATAGCAGAAATGCTATATTTAGAAAGAAAAATATAATATAGTAGAAATATTATGATTTAGCAGAAATACTGTAATCAGCACATATACTGTAACATGACAGAAATTCCTCCACTTAGTAGTAATACTATAACATAACACAAATGTTATGATTTGGCACAAAAACCATGATTTGGCAAAAATACTATGATTTAGCAGAAATACTATGATTGAGCAGAAGTACTAAGATGTAGTAAAATTACTTTGATTTAACAGAAATACAATTATGGAGGAGTAATACTTTAAAATGGGAGAAATATTGATACACACACACATACACAGAGCCTAAAGGGAACAGTATTTGTGCCATGGAGTGTTAACAAGAATCTGAGGTCCATATTAGAAAAGCTGGTAAAATGATAAAAGTTTGCAGAATTGTAATAAATGATGACTATGAATTACTGGTCTGTGATAGTGTATGAATTTGTAGGGAAAAAAACATGTTGACCAAGGTGGGATTGAACCCACGACCTTTTGGTTCCAGAACCGTGTCATTACCAACTGCGCCACTGGGAAAGAGACCAGGCGCCTGGAAAACAGGGTTATGAGCAGTCAGAATTAGATCGCGGTGAGAGGCGAAAAACGCCGTTTTTTGGAGTAACAAAACGTCGCGTAACTCAAAAACTAGGTGGATTAGAAGCATAATTCTTGTACTGGGTGAATCAGCGGACTTTGGTGTACTTTGACTGCGATTTTCATTGCTCTTTGTACAACCGTCGCGGAGATATGACGAGAGAAGAAACGGCAGACCTCAGATATGATTGGCTGGCTGGGAAGCCGTGCAGGCCCTGATTTGTAAATTTGAATGTCTCAGTTCTCACAGAGGATTGGCTGCCTGGGGACCTGGCAGTAATATATAGAAATAGTATGATTAAGCCTAAATACTACATTTAGTAGAAAGACTATGTTTTATCACAAATACTATAAAAAGCAGAAATACTTTAATTTAGCAGAAATACTATATTAAGCACAAATACTATAAAAAGCAGAAATACTATGAAAAGCAGAAATACTATAATTTAGCAGAAATACTATATTAAGCAGAAATACTATAAAAAGCAGAAATCCTATAAAAAGCAGAAGTACTATAATTTAGCAGAAATACTGTGATTTAGCACAAATACTATATTATGCACAAATACTATATTAATCACAAATACTATAAAAAGCAGAAATACTATAATTTAGCAGAAATACTATATTAAGCAGAAATACTATATTAAGCAGAAATACTATAAAAAGCAGAAATACTATAAAAAGCAGAAATATTATAATTTAGCAGAAATATTACACTAAGCACAAATACTATAATTTAGCAGAAATACTGTATTAAGCAGAAATAGTATAAAAAGCAGAAATACTATAATTTAGCAGAAATACTATAATTTAGCAGAAATACTATAAAAAGCAGAAATACTATAATTTAGCAGAAATACTATATTAAGCAGAAATACTATATTAAGCAGAAATACTATAAAAAGCAGAAATACTATAAAAAGCAGAAATACTATAAAAAGCAGAAATAGTATAATTTAGCAGAAATACTATAAAAAGCAGAAATACTATAAAAAGCAGAAATACTATAATTTAGCAGAAATACTATATTAAGCAGAAATACACACACACACACACACACACACACAAACACACACAAAAAGAGAGAGAAGCAACTTTCTAGGTCAGTCAAGCAGCCTGGGAGCTGCTGAATTTGAATGCACCAATCAGAGAGGCTGTCTACTTTTTCCCGCCAAAACAGGTGCAGCCGTTTTTACACACACAGCAGAGACAGGATTTTTGCAGTCTATTTCTCATAGTGAGGACTACCCTCCAAACAAATGGCCATAATTTCCTAACCGTAGGGGCTAGAACGGTCATTCTTACACCGTTTTGTTCAGAAGAGATGGGGGAATCTTCAAGTGTTGACAATTTATCATTAAAATATGAATTATTAAAGATATTTGACTTGTAATGCACCATAACTGAGTAGAGTCAAGCGAAAACTGCCTTGACTTGCCATCAAACAACGCTTTCTAACTCTAAATCTATTTGGAGTATCAATATCATTCTTTCACCGTAAGAGACAGCAGGCTTTGGTAAATAGTCATGGAAATTTTCAGGTCTTTGTGGAAATCCATTAAAAAGATATGACAAGAGAAAAAAGTAGTTCATTTCCAGAGTTTGAAAGCTGAAGAAATCTGAGCGAAGGATGAATTTCCTACCCTCAAACAAACGTAATTCATGGCCAAATGGTAATAGGTGAGAAAATAATTCTTGAATTGTGAGCGTCAGGAGTGTCTGAAGATATATCGGGACAAGCCTCATGTCTTAACTTCGCTCCGTTAAGGAGATATGACGATTCGAATATGCCTCTCATTACAGAAATCCAGCGGTGATTTTGAACAAACTCTCCATTGACTTTCTATGGAGAGTTTTGAGACTTTCTGTTGGTCTGAGGAGATTTGCCAAAATTCTATAAATCCCACAACAATGATAGTGACATTTTCTGAAAGCCAGCAAAAATACCTACGTTTTGATGTATAATTTGTGGAGGTTGAGTGAAAATTGAGTGAGTAGCAAGAAGTTGTTCGGACATGAAGAGAAACTTCAGGAAGCACCAGCTCTCACTCGGAGTTAATTGCATAGCAACCATAACAACGCATGTATTTTCTGAAAAATCACAAAGCTGCAACTGAAAACTTAAAGAGGCATTAAATGAAAACGGTAACAGATATGAAAAAGCTGAATCACACAGGAAAAGCCCAATCATTTGAGAACATTTTAAAGTTTGAATGGAGTTCCTAGGTGAAAGTATGAGGAAGTAGTTAAGTTTGAAAAACAAGCAAGTTTTAGCAGAATTGTGGAAGTTTTCCATTCATTTCAATGGGACAAAAAAAAGGAAAAAAGTGTAATATTTTAAAAAGTATAATAGTAATAAACACCAAAAGATATAGCTGGAATTAGCAGAAATAGCAGAACAGTTTAGAGTTTGAACTGAGAAAATCGGCTGAAAACTGAAGGAGTAGTTAAGTGCCGAAAAACGCGAGCAACTTGAAAAAGAATAAAGTTTAAAGAGAAACAGGAACTCAATAGTGTGGATGCCTTTGAGGGCATCCACACAATAAAGAGAAACAGGAACTCAATAGTGTGGATGCCTTTGAGGGCATCCACACAATTATATTCTCAGAGAAAGCCAGTCGCGTTGTGTAGCATGACCTCTGACCTTAGCCTTCCTGAGGACATGTCCCCGGACTGCTGAGGGCTTCTGGCTGCCCTGCTGCCGGTAGAGCAGTGAGGCGCTGTTGACCGGCAGCGAGCAGGACTCGGTGTCACTGGTGTCACAGCTGGAGAATGGAGAAGACTCGTGTGTCCGTCGCAGCATTGCTGGTGACTATACAAGACAAAAATATGAAGGAAACATGAGTACACTAACGTGTCAGCACAAACTTATAAAGTAACTTCATACTCACCTGGAGGCCAGAGGAGCCAGCTTTCGGCTCGATGGTGAGGCCCAGGGTGACACCTCCGCTAAGGGCTTTCTTCAGGCTCTCTTTCACCTCAGTTAGCTCCAGCTCCAGGTTCACCCGCTCCTCCTCCTTCAGTTTGCACTGTTCTTCCAACTTCTTCAGGCGCTCTGATAGTGAAATATGTGAGCGTTTGCCTAATGTGAAAGAGAGGAGAAATATTACTTTATTAAACTTGTCTTTTAATGACAAGCACGTTTCTATCTCTCTCTCTTACCAGCCGCTGCCTCCACAGCAGCACGAAGGTCTCTCCTCTCCTTCTTCAGCTGAGTCAGGTGGTTTCTGATTTCCTGCTTCTTCTTCATCAGCTCTTCCTCCTTTGATTGCAGTCGCTTGGCATCAGCCTCCACACGGTTCTTCCCATACTTACACTGGTCCCCATCTACACAAGAAAAGTCGGGTTTCAAAAAGTTAGAAGCCAGAGACTGGGGTCATTTGCTAGCAGAGAGAGAGGGGGGGGGGGATGAACTGCTTAGAAACCCATTGATCTCAGTGCCATACGCAGGAATTAATTGCCAAGCCTATGTTTCAGTGAAAAATACACTCATTGTGAATAACTATGAAGAATCAGTCATATAAACCGCTGCTAATAGTTTCAAATTTAGCACTCTTATCTGTGGTACTCTAAACCCAACATGAAACATTTGGTGTTTGCATTCTGACATTTGGAGGAATTGCAAGCTACACTAAATGGTTACAACCCTCCTCGTTCACACATTAGGCAAAAAATATTTTTCTGAACCACAAGGATTAACTCGACCACATTTCGCTCTCTTCCAATGAGCTAGGGTCTGTTTCTGCTATCGCGCCTCTTACCCTGGAGTTGGCAGGAGGCTCAAGGCCCACATGCGTCACATGGACTGTCTCGAGGGTAGGATAGGTTTAAAGGCTTTCAGTTATTTACTCCCCTCTACTTAAACCAACTGTAATTTAGATATCCTGCATTTTCCACATTGCTGTGGAACAGAATTTTGCTTGAAAGCAATCAGCGGTGAGAAGCCAGACACACTGTCTGCTATTCCTTACAGAGCAAGACCTGACTGGGAAAGGTGGGTGATATTTCAATTCAAGATGACTTCCTGTTGGTATCTTCAAATCTCAAAACTTACTGGAGTTGTTGCGCTTCAGAGACGCAGTCCCATTTGTGGCAATGACTCCATTCTTCTTTGGCTGGTTCTTTGGCTCTGGCTTCTGTTTTGATGCCACCCCATTGGTTGTTGCTCCCTTCTTTCCCTTTAGCTGAACAAACAGGAAAGACACAATTCAAATGACCCTTCAAATAGATGTTAGCAATGCCTATAAGCTATACACATACAAAACTGTACCAACATGCTCTTCCATAAAAAAAAAAAAAAAACATTTCAAAGAAAAATGTGTAACTGTTGTTTATGCCACAGGTTTTCTACTTGGATTGCACTCAATATCACAAAAGTTACAAACACTTTTATTATTTCATTAATTTTCCTACACTGGACTACTGTAATTCAGTTATCACTTTGTTCTAAAAGTTTCACAAAAAGTCTAAGCTGATCCAGAATTATGCAGCCAGATCACTAACTGGGACTGGAAAGAGAGACTATATTTCTCCCATATTAGCTTCTTTTCATTCCTTCCTTTTAAATTCAGAATTGAATTTAAATCCTTCTCTTGCATTATCAGACATATCTAAACAACTGCACCTTATTATCCTAACAGATCACAAGAGACAGTTTCCTTTTCGGCTTCAGGAGACAGGCATCATCTCTACTTTTGTTGTTTGGTGTTCATAATGACACAGGAAGAAAATCAGCAAACAAACTCCAGTTCACACTAGTTTCATGTTGGCCTATTAAATACATAAACATAAGAGATCACTAAGTAAACAAACAGCGAAGGAGAATTAAAAACACTAAAAGTTAAGAGGAGGTTAAAACAAACCCTGAATTGTTAGACAGTTAATATGCAGAAATGCAAAAAGAAACATGAAGGTTATGCAGCAGAGTGTTAGTCACCTGAGCGGAGTCTTTCGTTTTAGAATCAGCAGACAGGAACTTAGAGGAGATTTTAGAAACAGGGGTTTTGTAGTGACAAGCAGAAGAAGATGCAGCAGTAGAAGAAGAAGCCTTGGGAGGACAGCTGGTGACTAGCTTGGGTGAGTGCATGTTCTCATAGAGCTCAGTGTTTTCATAGTGCAATTCCTCTTTCCGCTGGCGCCCCCCTGTGCTGGGAATGGAGTACTGCATCTCTGGGTCCTTGGGTTAGACCAGGTGAGCATGCAATAAGCAGAAGATTTAAGAATAAGGAGATGCCATAAAGGGGGGGGGGGAGGGGGGGGAATAAGGAGAACAGAAAGGAAGAAGATGATAGCAGCATTACTGCAGTATGTGAAATTAAAGAGCAATTGCTTTGACTTAACAAATTTAGTTTAGCTTCCCAAAATGGAGAGTACTGCTCCACGACTGAAAACATATTTAATGTTTCCTCTTTTTAATTGTTGATGAGCTTTTATCCAAGTCCTATAACGTTAAATCACAGGTTACTCTTTACTCCTTTATTATAGCATCTTTTATGAATAAACAATGTTATATTCTCTGTCTGCTTGTCTTTATTAGTTTTATATCATTATTATCATGCAACAGTGTAATTTTGCTCTTCTTTGGGTGCAGACAGACTCAGCCCTCAGGTTTATATGTAAATCTGTCAGGAGGTCAATGAGTGCAGAAGGTAAAAGCTGTGGTATGCAAGGGGCCCGAGCACCATTATTGCAAATAGCAAAGTACATACCATTACTTGGTCTAATTTGATTTTAGGAAAGAAAAAGATTTTTATCATGCAGGCTCACTGGAACTTCTGAAAGTGTCATAACAAAAATGACACATTTTCCAATAATATGTTAATGATATGCAAAAAATGAAAAGCAAAGAAAGAATCAGCCAAGAGTTTGTAAGCAAACTAGAGGGTGCTGAAGTGAATTATCTCACACTTTTTTCATTGCAGTACATATGCAACATCAGCAAGCAGTTGTGTCCTTACCATTCCATTTATGGGCACATCATCATAGTGTAGTGCCATACCAGTGGGGCAGGCATAGCCACTGACTGGGTTGTCCAGATATGGGTTAGGAGACACGGCACGCTTACTGGTGAAACTAAACATAAAACATCACGATTGAGGCTTAAATATACAGTGCCCTTCATATATCTTCATTACCTGCGATTTTTGTATCTCTTAGTCTACAAAATAGTACAAACTATCGTATAAAAACAGGAAAATGAAAAAAGCCGGACATACTACGTTTCAACATATAAGTCATTGTGAGCTAATGAAATAAGAAATAAAACACATTAAGCACTAATTCTTTAAGAGTTCTTCCAGGTATTAACCAGAGAGAAAAAGATTCATGTGAAATGATGTGGATGCATCTCTCACCAGAAAGACTGTTTGGCAAGCTGGATGACGTTAGCAGTGGTCTCAACATCAATGTAGTCATAGTGCAAGGTGGCTGGGTCTGTGGTAGATCCAGTCTCAGCTAGCAAAACCCCCAACCAGCGACCCATCTCCTCAGAGGAGGAGGCCTGAAGGCAAAAGTCAGAGTTACAGAATATGCAATCCCGCCAGTGTCTGTGAAGAGTTAAATGTTTAAAAAGAGAGAAGGTTTATGATTTAGTGAAGGAGGACAGTAGAAACAGGGTGAGATGGAGGCAAATGATCCCCTAAAAAGACCAGCCAAACAAGAAGAGGATCCTTATAAACTTTAAATTCCTTATTATTATTATCTGTTTAAATGAAGATAATAATAATTGGATTGTTTAAGGATAGCGTGCAGACTATGTGAGGAAATAGAATCAAAACAAACTGGATGGCAAATGGAGGAAGTTTGTGAAGACCAACAACATTAAACACAAAAATCACTGTGGGTGGAGGAGATATGGAGCACTCGAGAGGAAGATAAAAAATAAGGAGCAATATTTTCCTGCACCAGCTTAAGTGTGATTTAGTGGTGTTTGAGGCATTTCTAATTCCCTCAACAAAGTTTTTTTTCTATGAAAATCTCTCAAGTATGTAATCAAACTCACCTCCAGTACGGCCACTTCTTGGCTGTTACGAAGGAGGCGGAAGGCAAAGGGGTGTTTGTGATCAAGGCTGGGGCTGACCTCACAGCCTCGGAGGGGCAGTGAGGCTATGTGGCTCTTCAGGTCATCCCGGTCCTTGTGAAGGAGCAGCTGGTTGTCCTTGAGGCGGCACCAGCGCTCCCTCCAGCGGTTATTAGAGAGAACATTCAGGTAGCCTGTCAGAGCAAACACAGTCAAGAGGATACCATCTGAAAGAAGCCGTTACAGTGACAATATTTTTACAGGCCTGTCTAGTTGGGAGACATTTTAGTCGTACCTATTTGAGCCTAAATGAAGGAAATAATAAGACATAAAAGGCATTTCTATTTGTTTGTCCATCACTGGTCCTTATTGCACACAATGGGGTTAGCATGGACCCTTGAGTACATGGGTACTTCAGCATCTAGCTAGTGCTACTAGCTACTCAACAAATATCAGCAAACACACAAACTGTTTCTGGGCAGTTTGTCACACATTGTGTTTGGTAGCTAAAGGTACAACTGCTATATTTCCCAGGGAGAGAAAAAATGAGAGATAACTTCACTTTGAGATGGAGAAAGATGTAAGAAAGAACACAAGACGGTGGGGTTACACTATCCTACTAATCTAAAAATGCCAAGAAACACAACAAAAACAGGATGTCCAGAAACATGCACTTCTAAATGAATTTTTAAAAAAAACTTTTAGAATCATTGTTTTATAATACATCTGAAAGCATAAGGAAATCAAAGCAACCTGTCTGAACTGTTTACTTTCAGGACCCTAACATAGCAATCTTAAGAAAAAACTTCCTAGAAGTGAGTTGCACCACTCAGCAGCCATTCTGAAACGCCTCTGGCATTACTTTGAAACATTTTCTTAATTAACCAAAATTCCAAAGATTCATTGGGACATAAATGCATTTATAGACCGGTCAATCAATCAAGATCCATATAAAAGCCATACTTCTACCATGTCAGGATTATTGCGTCTCTCTCTCTCACCACATGTAGGTACGTCTTCTTCAGCTGATGATGTCTGTTCATCTGTGGAGGGCTTCTTCTTTCCAAGTCCAATGATCTTAGTGATTTTCTTACTTGCTCCCTTCCCCACAGTGCCAGTCTTCTGCTCCGACTTTGTATTTTTCTTTCCTTTTCCTGAGAGAACATTTTGAAATTAATTCCTTTTTTACACTGAAGAGTAAATTAGTAAAAAGAACTCTAACAATCCTTGCTGAAGGACTCCTGCAAGCTATGAGGCAATCTATGATCTTGATCTCAGCACAGGAAAATACCAAGAGAGATGTTGATTCAGTTAGGTTTGGATGCTTTTGTAATAATGTAAAAAAGAAGAGAAACCTTAGATTCTACTATAAACAACGCCGAGTTCCGAACGGGTTTAATCAGACCCTTGTGTTCAAAAAAAGCAATGTTGGAGAATTAAACTCATTTCAAAATCCCAACATTCCCTCTGGTCTGAGTGTTCTGATTTGAGCTGCCCTAGTTTCTATTCAAATAGCAAAAGAGAGTTGAATGACTGTGCACATTCTGCTGGAAAGAGGGCTAACGGTGAAAAAAAAGGTCATGAGAGGCTATGTCTGAGTCGCTCTGTCTGTGTAAGGAAAATAGCTTCTGCTTGACTCTCTTGCTTTGCTGATACTCTGGTCTGTGATGTATCTGAATGAGTGTAAATGAGAGTGAGAGAATATAAGAAAGACAAAAGAAAGATGTGTGTTTTAATGTGTTTGTATCTCTACACTAGAAAGGAAAAAAAAACTTGACTTTTGACCTCTCTCTACTGTCAGACATCGAAGTAAAACAGACAGTGGAGAACAAGCGGGGGAGGGAAATATAAAGCATTCCCCTTCACTTATGTCATAGCCAACGTCTGGACTGACTCTAAACACACATGTGTACACAGAGATCTGTATAATCACTGAGGCTAGTTTGCACTTGCACTTGCACACACACACACCCATTAATACTTAACAGGAATCAGCACCTGGCTGCTAAAAACAATGAATAGCAGTTCAAACTGATATGATATAATGACAGCAACTCCCTGTGTTAACTTCCTCTTTGCAGTCAAAAATTCCTGATTTGGCATTTTTCCCACATTGCATTTTCCTCAATGCAAGATGACAATTACCATGGCAACTGTCTTAATTAAACAGTAAGCTGTCTGCAGTCAATTTAAGATGCAGGGTCTTTCTTGCAATAACAAAAGAATACAAAGACACAATGCAGGGCTGAGGTGGAGCGTAGACACACAGTTGTAAAAGTAATTTAAAAAAAAACTCTGATCAGGCTAATTTAATTCCAGTAAATCAGCTTTTTTTGTTACCTGCCATGGAAAGAATGTGGCTGATTAAGATTAAGAGAGTTCTTGGACTGAATAAGAGAAGGAGCAAAGGATGAGAACTACTAACTATTTTTTGGCAATTATTACAGCTGATGATGTTGCTGTGACGATACTGCATGATTAATATATGTGAATTCTGCTCCAATCAGTCAGAGAAAAACCACATCCAAAACTTCCTGAAGTCTTTAAACATGGTTTGCAATACATTTTGGTGTAACAGAAGTCACATTAATAGTCGCCAATGTTCCCTCTAAGCTGCGCACGTGCGCAATTGCGCACTGCTGGCACGGTCTTTGCGCACAGAAAATCTGCGTTGCGCACAAAAAAATCCAACCTGAATTGAAATTAAAATTAATACTTTAACAATTCTGTTTTGCAGTGTTAGTCAGTAAGTGACTGGCTGCTCCCGTATGGGATTAGAACGATCCCACCTTATACCATACTCCAGCCAATATTGTGATTCACGTTCGTATACGCAGCCAATCAACGTCGCTGACAGGCTATGACAGCGTCCTTATGTGCCGACACCAGTAGTGATGGGATTTCCGGCTCTTTTTAGAGATCCGGCTCTTTCGGCTCGGCTCACTAAAAAGAGCCGGCTCTTTCGGCTCTGAACCGGCTCTTCAGGTTGTTTTGTTGCATTAACAATAATATAAAATTATGCAGAAAAGGAATTACTAATGTAAAAAAAAGTGGTTTTATTTATATATGTTTATATATGGCCCCTAGAGACAAAGCACGTACACACTCTAAAGCATATACAAACTCCAAAAAGCACGTACAAACTCCAAAACACATTTCTAGCGTTTACTGAACTTCCAAAACAGAGCTACCCAGATCACTTAAATTACACAATTGAAAGCATGTGTGTATTGTTTGTGTATTTATAGACAAGCACTCATATTTATTCAAATAATTAAAAAAAAAATTAATTTACCTGTTACTACCACACACCAAATCCGGTTGTTGATACTTCCTGGCTTGTGTAGCCACTAGGTAACAAAAGCTCAACACTGCGCCCTAGCATCCTGGAGCACTTCTGTTGTCTTTTGTAAGTGCGTCTGAGTTTTTATGCGTTTTGGAGTTTGTACATGCTTAGGAGTTTGTACGTGTTTTGGAGTTTGTACGTGCTTTTTCTCTAAGGGCCACCATAAATATACTTTATTTATTCACTCCACATAAAATGTAATAAATAAATCATATAATACAAAGAACAACTATTTACATTTTAGACTTTTAACTATTTAAATTTTCAGCTTTTTCCTTTTAAACAAATTTAACGTGAAACAACACAAAACACTGCAAACCACAACACAATTAAATATAAATTAAAATATTAAAACAAAAAGAAGATGCACATTCTCTGTCATATGGGCCTGCATGATTTCTGAATCCTTTATCATCTGCAACTGAAAATAGTGGATGATTATGTGGGATTATGATATTATTTTATGCCATGTTATACCCCTAATTAAAGATTGTGAATTATTATGTAGTTTTAGTTTGCATTATGCTCCTGAATTAGAAGAAGGTGATAACTATTACATTTGGTAAACTGATTTGCATTACATTAGACTGCTGATTTATTGTGAATGAATGATATTGTTTTGTGATGCATTATACTGCTGAGTTAGAAGAAAATATTGTTCACAGAAAGTCATCGCCTTATTTGTCTGATTAGAAGAGAACAGAGCATACTGCCCCATCTCATCAGGAGCAGATAAACAGGGAGCCAAGGTCGTAGCTTAGGCGCTGTGTGAGAAAGAATGTGAATGTTTAGGCTTTTATGATTAGGTGGGGGCCACTAGAGGCTATAAGAGTTTGATCAAGGCTCCACCATTTTGAGATCTGATGCTGTCTGCTGTATGGTGTCTATCTGCCACGCGTGTGTTCATTAAATCATCGTTTGACTTGACCCGGCCGGACCAGTGTGGTTATTTTGGGTTTTCCTCCTGTATCCATCCCCAATATTTGAATCCGTAACAGTTTTGGGGGCTCGTCCTGTGGTATTGGGATGGAAGTTTTGGAGGTTTGGACGGTCCGAGGTGGTTGAACGGGCAGGCACGAGCCAGTGGTCTGACGTGAGTGGGCAAGCCGGCACATTTAAAGGTGAGGCACAACCTGTTGAATGTAAATCCAAACTGTGCCAAATTGGACTGTATAAATTAAAAGTCTACTCACTGAAATTACTGGTGAAGGCCTGTTTTGATTTTGATGAAAAATCTCATGAGTTTTGAAACTTGAAATAAGCTTAAAGGTAAAAATACTGAGTTAGAGTCTCAGGTAAAAGTAAAAATACTGAGTTAGAGTCTCAGGTAGTTTGATAGGGAATTGGTCATTTTGTGAGTTAGAGTCTCCATTGGTCTAAGGATTGCATCTGTGTTGGTCATTTTGCGAGTTAGAGTCTCCAATGTCCATAACGTTGCATCTGCCTCAGTCATACTCTTGTTTTTTGGGTGTTGTCTGTTGTTTAAAAGTATTATAAATTTTGTGAGAACGGTGGTTAGAGTCCACTAGGAGGCGCAGTGCTCAGAGGTAACGCTTGCCAAGGCCAGGGACGCCTAGGCCTTGTCCTCTTGGAGGGATAGTCAGTTGGTCACTGTGGAGCTTGGGGCACTCCAGAATAACTAGGAGTTAGAGTCTCCTTACCGTGTTGAACGGTATCTGCGCTTTTTTGGGCACTGTAAATTGAGTTAGGGATTTTAGAGATGAGGCCAGATACAGTTAGAGTCTGATACTGGTTAATTGATTACAAAAAAGTTGGACTTTCTTCGGTTGGACCCGTTAACTTAAATTTGTCAAAATTGTGTAGGCGCTAAAACTTTCAGGCCTGAGAGTGATTGTAAATATAAGACGTCTTTGTAAAATAATAGAGAGTTGAGTGTGAAACGAGGCTGTGTGTGTGACGACAGTGCGCTGCAGCGCTGCGAGCTATTTTGTGTGAACATGCAAATGAGGTGGCTGCTGTGAAGCCCACAGAGGACTTCCTGTTTAGCGTGTTATTGAGTTTTATATACGTATGATTTGCAAACAATGATACATGCCTGTAATTAAAACGCTGATTTTGCTGATTATAATATTACAAATAAAGTTTTGAATGACTACGGTGAATGTTTAATGTTTGGCTGGGTTTTGATATGGGAGAGACGGCTTCGCAGCTGCTGGGGGTAAGTGACCGGAAACTTGCATGCCCATAAAAGGCAACTGCCTGACTGTGTGAACTATGCACCAAGAGAGAGAGAGAGTAAAATCTAGGCAGATGAACCAAATGGATGTTGTAAGAAAAATAGTAAATGAATGTTTTAGTCTCTTAATACAGGTGGATTTCTCTCAACCTGGAGACCTGAGTACAGCAGCAAAAGGATAGATTAACAAAATTGGGACGACACACAGGCCAAGCTCTGGCTTAAAATTTTACAGCTTGACCTCTCACTTTGTCCCTACATGAAAAAGAAGCTTAAAGGACATCTTCTCCTCCAGTTATCGGCTACCATCACTGGAAATTTTCAGGCAAGTTTTTCACTGAATTGTTTTTGGCACCATGTGTCCCTGAATCTCACAAGCAAGCTCTAATTCCTGGCTGAAGACATGGAATGCTGTTATTTAAGGTGGGAGATCAAAATTTGGGAAACAAAATTAAAAACACACACAATTAGAGAAATGCCTTGTTGGAGAAAAAAAAAAGTTAAAATAACCCACCCAAAAACTCACACACACGCAATGAAGAAACAGCTTACATTCATGAACACGTGAAGATTTTCCAGCAAGCTTAAAGCAGCTAAACTTAACATACACCTGATGTTAAAAGATAAAGTTTATCCACTACTAACAAATAAACTCTCTGGGTTGCAGGACAACTTGACTTCAAAAAGAAAGACACTGGTAAATCACAAACCAGTGATGAAACAACAAATTTAGTGGTTAAAAGAGTCAAATTGTGACGTGATTACTATACCTTTCTAATGTGACGTTGTTGTCCCTCACTCTCTTTCTCTCTGGCTCTGTTCCTGTGCTACTGCAAGTGTAACTAACGCCCCTCCCCCCTCTGCCCAGCGCAAAGTACAGGCCGCGCGTGCGGAGTTTAGCAGAAAAAAGGGCGAGAGAGAGGGTGAGAGAAAGAAAAAAAAAACCTCACGGCTCCCAATAAGGAGCCGGCTCGCATCGTTCACTTCAAAGAGTCGGCTCTAAGAGCCATTTCGTTCGCGAACGACCCATCACTAGTGTTGATATCTGTGCATTCCTGTATTATCCTTCTGTGTTACACATTTTGATGTTTTTTTTCCTCGCTACCTAGCCTGACCTGTCTCCCCAATGTGATGTTTGTGTATTGTATGTACGGTCGGCAAGGTCTGTCATCTCGGTTGTGGGCAAAAGACCTCCAACTGACAAATAAAGGCTATCTCTCTCTCTCAAATAGATGAAAACCTGTTTAGCATGGTGATTGAGGACTCCCAGCCATTTAGCATTGTGGAGGACAAAGGATTTAAAAGATTTGTTAAATCATTAAATCCTAGCTATGTTCTCCCCACTAAAAAGGCCATAAAAGCAGTGAAAATGTATTTTTTTACAGAATAAAATGTGGGCATGACTGAGCCTCAGTCTGTAGCTGTCCATACCTCAACATTACAAAAGCACAACCACTGTCCACACCCCAACCACACCTCACCTCACAGTAAATGATCATTTCCATTTTAAGCATTTCCAAATAATCATTTTCCATACTGCCAGTATAAATATACACAGTATACTGCCATCACTACAATATACATGTTTTACACACTCCTTTTGTTGTTGACATTTACAGGCTGTGTGCAAAAGGTCACACTCTTCAAATTCATGCCAACTAATATTTTTACGTCCAGTAGGTGTCCTACTAGAGCAAATGAAGCTTCAAGACGCTTTGCGCTGGGGTGAACCAATTGGATGAAAAGCTTCAGTGCTTCATGAAGCTTCATCTGCCCATCACTACTACCAGGGGACCTAGAAGGGAGAAATACATCGCCCACGGAGGATGCCGAAGCACGCTCCAATAGACGCACACACACAGTACTCTCAAGGTAAGCACTCTTTCGCACACACACACAACAAGTGGAGATCAACGATCACCGGTGTCACGTCTGCACAGCTGTTTTATACGTAAGCTGTGGGGCGTAGCCGGGCATGCCAGAGTGTCTTAAAGAAATATCCACACGCCACGACCAAGGGGGGGGGGTCGTACCCCGTACACATGGAATATGTAACGGTGTGGAGAGATAGTCTCGATATGCTAGAGAACTGTCACTATACAGAGATGTGCTTCTGAATGTGGATGATGTGTCTTCTGATTTTGTAATTAAAGTTATGCTTGTGTTAAGTGATGTAAACAACCAATCGATCTACACTCTTCAGACGTCAAAATTGATCATTCGATTTTTTATGACACAGTAATGGTAAGTGTTCCCACCTACTACTCTTTGTAACTTAACGTGATTCTTCCATTTTCGTGTTTTGGACATGATTTTGGAGTCCATCTTCGCAGTAGCGATTGACTGCAAAAAAAACCCTACCGGAAATGTACAACTCTACATCTGGTCTTAAAACAGGAAGTTAGCATTTTCTTGTCAGGGTCTATTGTGTCAGAGAAAATCTCATGTCCTCTTCATGCAGCTGAGTACATTCAGTTTTTAAAACCGAAGCTCTGCAGGTCTGAGATCAGTGGCTTTCTGAACCACTAAATTGTGGTACTGTTAATGCTGATATATAGTGACACCAGTTAAATGGATGATACCTTTGACTTTTTGTCTTTAACTTTATCAATTAAACAGCTGAAGCTTTCACTGACAGCACATGTGATACTTTAACTTTTGTATTGTTTTCATCAGTTAATTTTAACATGTGAAAATGTTGGATGATCGGTCTGCTGTCACTGGGTGGAGCTGAGGTCTGAATCTGAGGGCAGCTCCTGCATTCACAAAGGGAACAGAACCATCACAAACTGAAATATAAAGTTTATCCCTCAAATCTGAAATAAAGCTGATCCTCCCTGTCCTCACACACTCACATTTTTTTTAGTTCTACATTTCTGCTGACATATGAGCTGTTTATTTACAATGTGCAAAACCTTATATACTATATTTACCTTTGACCTGTTGGTGCTTTTTGCATGATGAACTGCAAAGATGAGATGATGGAGCAGGTTTCAGGCCCGGTTCAGTCTTCTGCTGCATAGTAGACAGCAACATGCAGAGGTATTATAACTGGTGTTTGAGCTGCTGCTTGAGAATTGGACAACAAATATTAACGCTTTCAATTATTTTTCTCAAAGGATGTAAGCTGTAAGCACTACCGGACATCTAACGCTGTGAACAATACCTCATTAAGATTAATTCAGACTGTTTTTTTAACTGAAACTAATTCAGTAAAATAAATACACAGAGTCAGTACTAAAAGTTAATCAGTGGAAAAATTAAACAAATTTTAACTTAAGCTGCCAAATGGCCATAGCCAAATGGCCATAAATAGCAAAAGCTATTTATGTACTGGTCCTTAGGGACTAGCAAAGCGCTATACAAATACAGGCCATTTACCATTTAATCGATAGTGAATGAGTTATGAGGTGCTACTGCAGTGCAACCTTTTTTAAACTTTGGTGTTACTGTCTTTACAGATGTGGCAAGAGACAGAAAACGTGCTGCTGTTTGCACATATTTAATAATCAGCTCTGCACAGGAGCTGTAGAGTCCAGCCTGTTGCTCTTACAGTATAATACTCATAATAAACGTACAGTAATGGTTTTTCTCAGGATAAATTAATTAACCTGCACAGATGAGCTAAACGAACTTTACAAAATTAGTTATTTTTTATTTTAGTCTGACGCCAGTACTGCAGCCAGACACAAGGGGGCAGTAGAGACATTTTGGCTTCATTTCTGGGGAGTTATCTGACTCATGTGAAAAGAGACTTTTTAATATATTTAAGATGACAATAAACGAAGCAGCTATAACTCCTCCAGACAGTTACATTGAATTCTGTGCTTGAATAATGAATTGTACAATACATGATGCATTTCTAAGTTCATTTACGATTTCATGTTTTAAAATTATTTTATTTATTCAAACATTCAAACAACACTAAAGTAATTTATTATTTAACAAGTTAATTTAAAATAAAAAAAACGTTTTAAATGAAAATTTTAAACCTTATTATTACTATTAATAAATACTTCAAATCACAAAAAATTAAATTCTCAATATAAACCGCATTTGAAAAACTATTTTCGAATTCTAAATTAAAACACAGATTTTCAAAATCATTTTTAAAACACAATTTAAATGGATAAAAAAAAAAGAAGATTTATTTCTGACATTTAAAATGGCGATTTGTGCCTCTCATTTGAAAATCCATTTCCCTTTCCTGTAAACTCGCGGATTAGCTTTTCAGATTAGCCTGCCTGGATTTTTCTACACAGCTGTGCACTGCCAAAAAGCGTGTGTGCTTGAACAAAGGCCATTCAGCTGCGGGCTTTACACTCTTGCCCGACATGGATATATGAAGAATGAAGGAGCTCTCCAGGGAAACGTAGTGCGCCTGTGGACTCAGCTTGACCACCTGTTGAAGGTAGTTTGATACCATGGCTAATTCTAGCATCACCGCATGTAGCCCTGCTGTTCTAAGAAAATATTACCCAGCTGAACTAGCTAGCATTATCTCCAGTCTTAGCAGAGGACAGTGACACTATTATTTTAACCGGCAAAAGTTGATTCTATTCATCTTATGTACCTTTTTTGGATGAGTGACAAAATGTTTCTCCCACTAAAAAAGATAAGACTTGATGAACAGAATCAACTTTTTAAGATTTCCTTACCTGGATGATTGAGCATACATCAAGACACTATTGATTTAAGTCCATAAGTGTGCGCAAACATTTCTTGCCTCTTGATTTAAATTTCTGAATCTAAAAAGTGAATGCATTTAAAGCAGGAACTGCACACCTAGCCATCAAAAGGTTGGTGAACTTAGGGTACTCATCCTACTGTAGGGTCCTGTTAAAAAAAATCACACAAGCATCACATCACCTCTGGTTATATTTTGTAAATTACAATCATAAACTATACATTCCAGTCATCCACTAATCAGTATTTTTTTGAGTAAATGGATGTCACTGATAAATCAGTAAACATCCATCACTATGTTCTCACTATTAAAAAGTACAATTATTTTCTAAATAGATTCATTATTCTCAGTCAGCTACACACAAACCAAGCTATCTAAATCTTGCTGGGTTTGATGGCTTGATAGAATTAATCAAAAAACAAAAATTGGAAGAAAAAAAAACTTCCATTTTTGCAAAATATACATTGAGAAAATTTCTGCTTTTGTCTGTGTCAACAAAATTAAAATAATTGTGAACGTACACTGACCATCAAAGAACAACATAAAAGCTTCTTCTGACATGAGAATTGTAGAACAGTGAAATCTACTACGTCCTGATGAAGCTCTATAGACTAGCTCTACCATACACATGACTAAAGTGAAACTCGACTGACAAATTTAAAGAAAATTTCCAACTCTGACTCTGTCACTAGAAAATTTCAAACCTCTTACACTTTTAATGCTAGGAATGATGATGGATTCTGAGTATTGGATGTGCATAACCTGTAGAACACTGGAAGGAACACTTCCAGAAATCAATGACTATGAAAAGTTTGTATCTAGATCTATCTACAAATTCAGGTTAAAGCTCTAACATTTAAAGAAGAAGCCAGATGTGAATAGGTCTGGAAACACTGCCATTTGCCCTGGGCCAAAGCTCATTTAAAACGATTGGAAAACTGTTCTGTGGTCAATACATTGCTCTGCTTTTGAAAAGAACCAACAATAAGGCACAAAGTCCAAGACCGGTTTGTTCGGAGGTTTATTAATTTATGTACAAGTGTGCCTGTCCCCGAGTTGGAGACTGTCTGTGATATAAAACAAGAGAAAATGTATATGGTGCAAAAGAAAAAATAAAAAAAATTCAAAGCCCTCCTGCCCTTCTACAGTACTACATTTACCAAGCTATGTACAGCAGGTTCACATTTACTGACATCAGACATCCTTTTTTGTTGCAGGTCAACACTTGCTGACCACCATCTCTTGTCCCATCTTCAAGCTAACATGCTTGTAAAACCTTAGGGATATCATTCAGGCAGGAGACAGGAAATATTTACATCACCACGAACCAGTGAGTGTCTGTGTGTTCAATGAGTTCCAAACTGAGTGCATGCTTTCACTACATCTGTCAACACTCCCCATAAAGTAAATTAGCCTTATATACATAGTAGCAAAGCTTAGGCAGTGAAACATCGTCCAAAAACAACAACAACAACACAAAAGAAACACCATTATCAGTGTGACACTGATGAATGTATGTGTGTTTAACAGTGTGGAAATCAAACTCACAGTCTTTGATTGAGCAGAACACACAGCAGTGTGAGTTTACAAGTGCCCCCCTTTTAGTCAGTGTAATGTTGAAGGATTTGCAATGTGCCATGAAGACATCTCTGAGCAACACAAGCACACACACACAGAAAGAAGCGCAAGTTCTCCATTAACAATACAACTATTACAAAGCATGGATGATGATGCTCTTAGTGAGGCCTTAATTAGAAACATTTTAATAAACATATAGGCTGTATAATATGTATTTTATTTGGGTCTGTCACCAGTATGGCCTTTCTTGATAAACTGGTCTGATTTGTCATATTTTCAATTTTAACTTTCACCAGTGAGTGAGAGTATGGACTGCAGGCAGGTACTCTTAAAAAATGTCACCTGACTATATGTTGTTCGTAAACTTGTTTACATCATTAATGGTGCCTTCACAGAATGAGCGAGCTTCCCATGCCATGCGCACTAATTTCACTTTGTTATAGCCAACCATGTTACTATCTAATCTAACTGTAAGGCATCCTGTTGTTCTTTAAGCGTTACACCTTTCCTGTCTTTTCTGCCCCGCCTACTCTTTATATTAACAATGTTCACATATTTCACCACATATTAAAAAAAATCTTATATGTGAAATCGAATATGTAAATTTAACAGGTTATATTTATATTTGACTCAGCATCTAATCTACTTTCAGTTAGTTGGTCAGCTTTCTGTTCATAAACTTCTCTAAACTGGCAGAAAAAGACATCCTTTTGGAAGTTGTCCAGACCACACATGTCTGTATTCAGTCATGGTTGTTTTAATGCAAAAAGAAAAGCTGAAACAAACAGAATAAACAAGGAACTTACCAAACCAACACAAACTTACCATCGTATTACCCATAGCAATAAAGTCACAGATATAAAATATGGACATTCATATTAAACCACGCTTCAAGTGTGATTCATCATGATCTGTGTGTGAAAAGGTCTTTAGCTTTTCAAACACTTAACACAATTAACAAAATCTTCTGCTAGCCATGAGTCGGTGTTTCTGACAGTTGGGACAATTGTATTTGTACTTCTTCAAACATCAATGAGAGAGGAGCTACATTGTTGCCAGGCTGGTGTGTGTTACAATTATTGTTACTACAACAGAGGCATCATGACTGATGACCAATTATGTTGTGGGAAAAGGGAGAGTGAGCAGAGCCACAAACTCTACGAAAATACTTTAAATACGTCAACATAAATAAACACAGGGAAGCTAGTATTTCCTTTAACATTTACAAATAAATACTTGGTTTTGACCTTGGACCTTTTTAACTTCAAATGGCTGGAACACATTTTGAGAGGAAAAATAAAGACAGGTGTTTGCTTGAAAAGATGTCAAAGCGGAAAACAAGTTGCACAAGCAAGTACACTGAACATGCTCAATAGTATAAAAGTTTATGTTGTGGTACTTACAGTATACTCAAACTAGGCATGTGTTTTAGTACATGTGAATGCTATGCATGTATCCTCCTCAGCACACCTTCTGACGGTATTTTGTTTTTTTGTTTTTTAAATAAATATATACACAATTTCAAAAAAAGAGATTGGAGGAAGACGGATGCAAGGGTGTATGTGATGGGTTTATGTGCCGGTCTTCTGTTCCCATTCCTGCAAACAAACACAAAGACTTGGTTTGCATACTTGTACACAGATTGCAAGTATTTGCATTTGCTGGGATTCTCTCATTTGTTTACTACCTCAATGCATTTTTCATTGCTAGTCAGTACCAAATTAAATGAGCAGCTACATCACACTTATGTACGTGTTTGTGGAGTACCTAAACTCACTCGCTTGTAGTTCACTGAAGCATGCAGTGAAATACAAACTTTATTAACCATCTTTATTAGCCTCACTGGTTATCTAGTTGGTGGAACTCCTCTGTGGACCTTGACACACACACACACAGCTGTTCTCTGCACTGCAGGAATCCTGAACCATAACGCTGCTGACCCGATCATTCTTATGCAAGTTGTTATGAGCTAACTCACACTGTTTCCACTGCTACCACACAAGTTCAAGACAAATGTAATTAAAATTACATATATTACATATGACTAAAAGAATGGGGATACTAACGTTACATTCATATTTAAATATGTCGATATTTTAGGAGTGACAAAACCATCTTAAGCCGAGGAATGCATCTTTTAGATGTATCAGAGCCTTTCAGAAGGTTCCAAGAAGTTGATTGCTTAAAATACTCAGCCTACTGTTTTATAACAGCCACATCACACAAAACAGGGAAGTCAAAGAGAATAAAACCAGATTTCAAAAACAAAAGACCCTGTCCACACCAAACAATGGATCAAACAATGTGCTTCCAAAAAGGTCCCAGCATAGTTTAAAGTTTTGCAAAAGACAGAGCTAGTCAGAGATGTAAAGTTAAAGGCACACTAGAAAAATTTGCATTTCCTGCGAAAATGCTGTGTGGATGCCTTAACGTTGAAGATGTCTGCTGAAAAAAGCTGAAAAAGTTGCAAAGAGTTGTATGGTGGTGAAGACACTTAAAATTCTGCTGAATACAGGTGAAGAAGCAGAAAATTTTGTTGAAAAGTGGTGAAAAGGCTGAAAATTTTTCAGAAAAGAGATGAATCAGCAGAATTTGGGCTGAAAAGAGGTGAAAATTCTGCTGAAAAGAGTTCAATCAGCAGAATTTCTGCTGAAAAGAGTTCAATCAGCAGAATTTCTGCTGAAAAGATGTTTTTGCTGAAAAAAGCTGAAAAAGCTGGGATTTGTGCTGAAAAGTGGTGAAAAAATTTAAAATTCTGCTGAAAAGAGATGAATCAGCAGAATTTCTGCTGAAAAGGGTTTTTTGCTGAAAACAGCTTAAAAAGCTGGGATTTGTGCTGAAAAGTGGTGAAAAAATTCAAAATTCTGCTGAAAAGAGTTCAGTGAGTAGAATTTCTGCTGAAAAGAGTTCAATGAGCAGAATTTCTGCTGAAAAGAGTTTTTTGCTGAAAACACCTGAAAAAGCTGGGATTTGTGCTGAAAAGTGGTGAAAAAATTCAAAATTCTGCTGAAAAGAGTTCAATGAGCAGAATTTCTGCTGAAAAGAGGTTTTTGCTGAAAAAAGCTGAAAAAGCTGGGATTTGTGCTGAAATGTGGTGAAAAAATTTAAAATTCTGATGAAAAGAGGTGAATCAGCAGAATTCTGCTGAAAAGAGGTTTTTGCTGAAAACAGCTGAAAAAGCTGGGATTTGTGCTGAAAAGTAGTGAAAAAATTTAAAATTCTGCTGAAAAGAGTTCAATGAGCAGAATTTCGCTGAAAAGAGTTCAATCAGCAAAATTCTGCTGAAAAGAGGTTTTTGCTAAAAACAGCTGAAAAAGCTGGGATTTGTGCTGAAAAGTGGTGAAAAAATTTAAAATTCTGCTGAAAAGAGTTCAATCAGCAGAATTTCTGCTGAAAAGAGTTCAATCAGCAGAATTTCTGCTGAAAAGAGTTCAATCAGCAGAATTTCTGCTGAAAAGAGTTCAATCAGCAGAATTTCTGCTGAAAAGAGTTCAATCAGCAGAATTTCTGCTGAAAAGAGTTCAATCAGCAGAATTTCTGCTGAAAAGAGTTCAATCAGCAGAATTCTGCTGAAAAGAGTTTTTTGCTGAAAACACCTGAAAAAGCTGGGATTTGTGGTGAAAAGTAGTGAAAAAATTCAAAATTCTGCTGAAAAGAGTTCAATGAGCAGAATTTCTGCTGAAAAGAGTTCAATGAGCAGAATTTCTGCTGAAAAGAGTTCAATGAGCAGAATTTCTGCTGAAAAGAGTTCAATGAGCAGAATTTCTGCTGAAAAGAGGTGAATGAGCAGAATTCTGCTGAAAAGAGTTTTTTGCTGAAAACACCTGAAAAAGCTGGGATTTGTGCTGAAAAGTGGTGAAAAAATTCAAAATTCTGCTGAAAAGAGTTCAATGAGCAGAATTTCTGCTGAAAAGAGATTTTTGCTGAAAAAAGCTGAAAAAGCTGGGATTTGTGCTGAAATGTGGTGAAAAAATTTAAAATTCTGATGAAAAGAGGTGAATCAGCAGAATTTCTGCTGAAAAGAGTTCAATGAGCAGAATTTCTGCTGAAAAGAGTTCAATGAGCAGAATTTCTGCTGAAAAGAGTTCAATGAGCAGAATTTCTGCTGAAAAGAGGTGAATGAGCAGAATTCTGCTGAAAAGAGTTTTTTGCTGAAAACACCTGAAAAAGCTGGGATTTGTGCTGAAAAGTGGTGAAAAAATTCAAAATTCTGCTGAAAAGAGTTCAATGAGCAGAATTTCTGCTGAAAAGAGGTTTTTGCTGAAAAAAGCTGAAAAAGCTGGGATTTGTGCTGAAATGTGGTGAAAAAATTTAAAATTCTGATGAAAAGAGGTGAATCAGCAGAATTTCTGCTGAAAAGAGTTCAATCAGCAGAATTCTGCTGAAAAGAGGTTTTTGCTGAAAACAGCTGAAAAAGCTGGGATTTGTGCTGAAAAGTAGTGAAAAAATTTAAAATTCTGCTGAAAAGAGTTCAATGAGCAGAATTTCGCTGAAAAGAGTTCAATCAGCAAAATTCTGCTGAAAAGAGGTTTTTGCTGAAAACAGCTGAAAAAGCTGGGATTTGTGCTGAAAAGTGGTGAAAAAATTCAAAATTCTGCTGAAAAGAGTTCAGTGAGCAGAATTTCTGCTGAAAAGAGTTCAGTGAGCAGAATTTCTGCTGAAAAGAGTTCAATGAGCAGAATTTCTGCTGAAAAGAGGTGAATGAGCAGAATTCTGCTGAAAAGAGTTTTTTGCTGAAAACACCTGAAAAAGCTGGGATTTGTGCTGAAAAGTGGTGAAAAAATTCAAAATTCTGCTGAAAAGAGTTCAATGAGCAGAATTCTGCTGAAAAGAGGTTTTTGCTGAAAACAGCTTAAAAAGCTGGGATTTGTGCTGAAAAGTGGTGAAAAAATTCAAAATTCTGCTGAAAAGAGTTCAGTGAGCAGAATTTCTGCTGAAAAGAGTTCAGTGAGCAGAATTTCTGCTGAAAAGAGTTCAGTGAGCAGAATTTCTGCTGAAAAGAGTTCAATGAGCAGAATTTCTGCTGAAAAGAGGTGAATGAGCAGAATTCTGCTGAAAAGAGTTTTTTGCTGAAAACACCTGAAAAAGCTGGGATTTGTGCTGAAAAGTGGTGAAAAAATTTAAAATTCTGCTGAAAAGAGTTCAATCAGCAGAATTTCTGCTGAAAAGAGTTCAATCAGCAGAATTCTGCTGAAAAGAGGTTTTTGCTGAAAACAGCTGAAAAAGCTGGGATTTGTGCTAAAAAGTAGTGAAAAAATTTAAAATTCTGCTGAAAAGAGTTCAATCAGCAGAATTTTTGCTGAAAAGAGGTTTTTGCTGAAAACAGCTGAAAAAGCTGGGATTTGTGCTGAAAAGTGGTAAAAAAAATTTAAGATTCTGCTGAAAAGAGTTCAATCAGCAGAATTCTGCTGAAAAGAGGTTTTTGCTGAAAACAGCTGAGATTTGTGCTGAACAGAGTTCAATCAGCAGAATTTCTGCTGAAAAAAGCTGAATGAGCAGAATTTGTGCAGAAAAGATGGAAAGAAGCAGAAAGTTGCAATGAAAAGAGATGAATCAGCAGAATTTCTGCTCAAAAGAGTTTTTTCTGAAAACAGCTGAGATTTGTGCTGATAAGAGGTGAAAAGGCTGAAAATTTTGCTGAAAAGAGTTGAACGAGCAGAATTTCTGCAGAAAGGACGGAAAGAAGCAGAAAGTTGCGCTAAAAAGAGATGAATCAGAAGAATTTCTCCTCAAAAGAGTTTTTTCTGAAAACAGCTGAGATTTGTGCTGATAGGAGGTGAAAATGCTGAACCAATCAGAGGTACTTCTTCTGTCTGCTTTATCAGGCTGTGTACTTGTATGTATTTCTGCCATGGAGTGTTAACAAGAATCTGAGGTTCATATTAGAAAAGCTGCCAAAATCATAAAACTTTGCAGAATTGTAATAAATGATCAATATGAATTACTGGTCTGTGATAGTGTATTAATTTGTAGTGAAAAAAACATGTGGATAAGGTGGAATTGAACACACGACCTTTGGGCTTCAAACCCGTGTCATTACCAACTGTGCCACTGGCAAAGAGAGCGGGCAATTGGAAAACAGGCTGATGAGCAGTCAGAATTAGATCGCGGTAAGAGGCGAAAAACGCCGTTTTTTGGAGTTACAAAACGTCGTGTAACTCAAAAACTAGGTGGACTAGAAACATAATTCTTACACTGGGTGAATCAGCGGACTTTGGTGAACTTTGACTGCGATTTACATAGCTCTTTGTACTTCCGTCGCGGAGATATGACGAGAGAAGAAACGGCTTCATTTTCGAAGTTTGAAAACTGAGAGGAGGACAGATTTCCACTCCTCAAACAAACGTAATTCATGGCTCAACGGTAAGATGACTGTAAAAACTGCTTCGACCGTGAGTGTCAGCAGTGTCTGAAGATGAATTGGCACAAGCCTCATGTTTTAACTTTGCTTCGTTAAGGAGATATGACGATTTGAAAATGCCTTCAGTTTCAGTATTTCAGCTCTGAGTTTCACAACCTCCCCATAGACTTTGAATGGGGAGTTTTTAGACTTCGTGTCACTTCCAGGCAAATTGTGAAAAAAACGTAACTCGCACGATAATTATAGTAACACTGTCTTAAAGCCAGCAAAAATACCTACGTTTTGATGTATAATTTGTGGGGGATGAGTGGAAATTGAGCGAGTAGCAAGAAGTTGTTCAGACATGAAGAGAAAATTCAGAACGCACCAGTGCTCATTCTGAGTTAATTGCATAGCAACCATAGCAACGCATGTATTTTCTGAAAAATCACAAATCTGCAACTGAAAACTTAAAGAGGCATTAAATGAAAACAGTAACAGATATGAAAAAGCTGAATCACACAGGAATAGCCCAATCATTTGAGAACGTTTTAAAGTTTGAATGGAGTTTCTACGTGAAAGTATGAGCATGTAGTTAAGTTTCAAAAACAAGCAAGTTTTAGCAGAATTGTGGAAGTTTCCCATTCATTTCAATGGGACAAATTAAAGGAAAAAAGCTTAATATTTTAAAAAGTATAATAGTAATAAACACCAAAAGATATAGCCGGAAAGAGCAGAAAGAGCAGAACAGTTTAGAGTTTGAACGGAGAAAATCGGCTGAAAACTGAGGGAGTAGTTAAGTGCCGAAATATGTGGAGCAACTTGAAGAATAAAGTTTAAAGAGAAACAGGAACTCAATAGTGTGGATGCCTTTGAGGGCATCCACACAATAAAGAGAAACAGGAAAACAATAGTGTGGATGCCTTAAAGCATCCACACAACTAGAAAAATTTGCATTTCCTGCGAAAATGCAGTGTGGATGCTTTAAAGCTGAAGCTTTCTGCAAAAACTAGCTGAAAAAGCTGAAAAGTTGCAGAAATTGTAAAAACTTTGCTAAAAAGTAATAACTTAGCAAAACTGCAATATCTTAGAGGAAACATAATATTTGGCAGAAATACAATAGCATAGCAGAACTTGGCAGAAATATTGTAAATTACCAGAAACATGATAACTTCTCAAATATACAAGAATTTAGGAGAAATAGTAAAAGATAACAGAAAGAATATATTTAGCCAAAAATACTTAAAGATTACAGAAACACTATGATTTAGAAAAATAGTACAACATAGCAGAAATACTGTGATTTACCAGAGACACTGTGATGAACTATGAATATTGTAATTTTAAATTAATACTATGTTTTAGCACAAATACTATAATTTGACAGAAATACTATCATTTGGCAGAAATACTATGTTTCAGCACAAATACTCTGGTTTAGCACAAATATTATAACATAGCAGAAATACAATTATATAGCAGAAATGCTATATTTAGAAAGAAAAATATAATATAGTAGAAATACTATGATTTAGCAGAAATACTGTAATCAGCACATATACTGTAACATGACAGAAATTCCTCCACTTAGTAGTAATACTATAACATAACACAAATGTTATGATTTGGCACAAAAACCATGATTTGGCAAAAATACTATGATTTAGCAGAAATACTATGATTGAGCAGAAGTACTAAGATGTAGTAAAAGTACTTTGATTTAACAGAAATACAATTATGGAGGAGTAATACTTTAAAATGGGAGAAATATTGATACACAACACACATACACAGAGCCTAAAGGGAACCGTATCTGTGCCATGGAGTGTTAACAAGAATCTGAGGTCCATATTAGAAAAGCTGGTAAAATGATAAAAGTTTGCAGAATTGTAATAAATGATGAATATGAATTACTGGTCTGTGATAGTGTATTAATTTGTAGGGAGAAAAACATGTTGATCAAGGTGCGATTGAACCCACGACCTTTGGGTTCCAGAACCGTGTCATTACCAACTGCGCCACTGGGAAATAGGGTAGGCACTTGGAAAACAGGGTGATGAGCAGTCAGAATTAGATCGCGGTGAGAGGCGAAAAACGCCGTTTTTTGGAGTTACAAAACGTCGTGTAACTCAACAACTAGATGGACTAGAAGCATAATTCTTGTACTGGGTGTATCAGCGGACTTTGGTGTACTTTGACTGCGATTTTCATTGCTCTTTGTACAACCGTTGCTGAGATATGACAAGAGAAGAAACAGCAGACCTCAGATATGATTGGCTGGCTGGGAAGCCGTGCAGGCTCTGATTTGTAAATTTGAATGTGTCAGTCATCACAGAGGATTGGCTGCCTGGGGACCTGGCAGTAATATGTAGAAATAGTATGATTAAGCATAAATACTACATTTAGTGGAAATACTATGTTTTAGCACAAATACTATAAAAAGCAGAAATACTATAATTTAGCAGAAATAGTACAAAAAGCAGAAATACTATAATTTAGCAGAAATAGTACAAAAAGCAGAAATACTATAAAAAGCAGAAATACTATAATTTAGCAGAAATACTATATTAAGCACAAATCCTATATTAAGCACAAATTGTATAAAAAGCAGAAATACTATAAAAAGCAGAAATACTATAATTTAGCAGAAATACTATAAAAAGCAGAAATATTGTAATTTAGCAGAAATACTATAAAAAGAAGAGATACGATAATTTAGCAGAAACACTATATTAAGCACAAATACAATAAAAAGCAGAAATACTATAATGTAGCAGAAATACTATATTAAGCAGAAATACTATAAAAAGCAGAAATACCTTAAAAAGCAGAAATACTATAATTTAGCAGAAATACTATAAAAAGCAGAAATACTATATTAAGCACAAATCCTATTAAAAGCAGAAAAACTATATTAAGCACAAATACTATAAAAAGCAGGAATACTATAATTTAGCAGAAATACTATATTAAGCACAAATACTATGAAAAGCAGAAATACTATAATTTAGCAGAAATCCTATATTAAGCACAAATCCTATAAAAAGCAGAAATACTATAAAAAGCAGAAATACTATAATTTAGAAATACTATAACACACACAGAAAGAGAGAGAAGCAACTTTGTAGATCAGTCAAGCAGCCTGGGAGCTGCTGGATTTGAATCCACCAATCAGAGATGCTGTGTACATTTTCCCGCCAAAACAGGTGCAGCCATTTTTACACACGCAGCAGAGAACGGATTTTTGCAGTCTATTTCTCATAGTGAGGACTACCCTCCAAACAAATGGCCATAATTTCCTAACCGTAGGGGCTAGAACGGTCATTCTTACACCGTTTTGTTCAGAAGAGATGGGGGATTCTTCAAGTGTTGACAATTTATCATTAAAATATGAATTATTAAAGATATTTGACTTGTAATGCACCATAACTGAGTAGAGGCTAAGGGAAAACTGCCTTGACTTGCCCTCAAACAACGCTTTGTAACTCTAAATCTATTTGGAGTATCGATATCATTCTTTCACCGTAAGAGACAGCAGGCTTTGGTGAACAACCATGAAAATTTTCAGGTCTTTGTGGAAATCTATCAAAAAGATATGACGAGAGAAAAAAGTGGCTCATTTCCAGAGTTTGAAATCTGAAGAAATCTGAGCGAAGAACGAATTTCCTACCCTCAAACAAGTCTAACTCATCTCAGAACAGTAATAGGTGAGAAAAAAAATCTTGAATTGTGAGCGTCAGGAGTGTCTGAAGATATACTGGGACAAGCCTCATGTTTTAACTTCGCTTCGTTAAGGAGATATGACGATTCGAATATGCCTCTCATTAGAGAAATCCAGCGGTGATTTTGAATAAACTCTCCATTGACTTTCTATGGAGAGTTTTCAGACTTTGTGTTGGTCTGAGGAGATTTGCCAGAATTCTATAAATTCCACAACAATGATAGTTACATTTTCTGAAAGCCAGCAAAAATACCTACATATTGATGTATAATTTGTGGGAGTTGAGTGAAAATTGAGCAAGTAGCAAGAAGTTGTTCGGACATGAAGAGAAGACTGCGAAACTTACTGTGGCTCACTTAGAACCAACTGCATAGCAACCATAACAACCCATGTATTTTCTGAAAAATCACAAAGATGAAACTCAAAACTTAAAGAGGGATAAGATGAAAATGGTAACAGATTTGAAAAAGCTGATTTATACCTGAATAGCCCAATAATTTGAGAACATTTTAAAGTTTGAATGGTTGTTCTAAGTGAAAATATGAGGAAGTAGTTAAGTTTCAAAAACAAGCAAATTTTAGCAGAATTGCGGAAGTTTCCCATTCATTTCAATGGGACAAATTAAAGAAAAAAAGCTTAATATTTTAAAAAGTATAATAGCAAAAAATAGCAAAAGTCATAGCGCACATTAGCAGACATAGCAGAATAGTTTACAATGCCTTAAAGCATCCACACAATAATAATAAAGAATAAAGAGAAACAGGAACTCAATAGTGTGGATGCCTTAAAGCATCCACACAATAACCTACAGTACTGTGAAACACTTGCTCGATTTCTATTAATCAGAATTCATCGCTTGTTTGTTTAAAACTTGATTTTGTTACAGCAATAATACATTTTAAGTAGTAAGAAGTACATCAAGATCTGATAAAAACCTGTGGAATTCTACTGTAATATGTCTTTTTACTCTTGTGAGACATGTAGGCTGAAAATAAAGAGGTGTATCTTTTTTCTATTTTTTAAGACCTATTGACATATTTTGCAGACTTTTTAAGAACATCCATGATTTAGAATAGGCCAAGGTAGAAGATTGAAGAAGAGTCTTCTAATCTTGAAGGGTTAAGGTGTCTGTTGTCAATTAATGCAGAGGAAGCACCCCAGATTGCACAGGTAAGATGGATTAATTCAGGCAACCATAAACACCTATCTTTACATACTGTAGAGATGCCAAAATTTCATGCTATTTTCTGAGGATATGGCAGTTTGTGGGTCCATTTGAATTAAAAGGATATTTTCAGTTGAGAGACAATTCCAGTGTTTAACATTAAGATAAGATTAAACAGGAAATTTAGTCTTGAAATCAAATTATTTACATAACACAGCAGTGAGACATTGTTTTGGTGTCACTATTGTGTTCTCTATCTTTTTTGCACAGAAGTGAGTCTTCTCATACATGTAAAGAACACTTGTATAATTTTCTGTGAGGCATACGAGGACATCCATCAGGCCAAACTGTTAATGTTATATATAAATTGTCAGTGCAACCATGGTTTAGGAATGTACAGCCCACTAAAAGTAGACAAATAAATTTCAAACTTTTTCAGAACATTGATATTGTGTAATCTGTACAATTCATTTGCATTTCTTATGGAATGTGCATGTTTTGTCTTTTACTCAGGACCATGGACTGAATTTCATTGTACAAGGTTTGCCTTTAGATTCAAGCAACCAACTTTCCCCATCAAATTCAGGAGACCCACAGAGCCCCCTACATGTATCAATTCGCAGAATAAAAGTTGTTGATGATCTTTTGGCTGTATTTATGGACAGTAGCATTCTGAATGAGACTTTAAAGATGAACTTTGTAAATAAAAATGCTGTTGATGATGCTGGGGTGTCAAGGGAGGTTTACACTGCATTTTGGGAGCAATTTTTGGAACAGTGTGAAGGTGAAAATGAACGAGTTCCAAGGCTGAGACCAGACTTTAGTGAGGCTGAATGGCAAGCAGTTGGGCAGATATGGGTGAAAGGCTTACTAGACCATGGTGTCTTTCCAGTGAGGCTGTCAAAGACTTTCATTTTAGCTTGAATCCACAGAATGGACTCAGTTGATGTAGACATTCTGATTGCATCGTTTCTCAACTATCTCCCTCCTGTTGAGAGATCAGCTGTTGAGAAGGCTCTCCAAGGCACAATGGATGAAAATGATGAAGAGGACCTGCTTGACCTTTTTACAAGGATGGGTTCCCACTTCCTACCACCTAAGAACAACATGCAGCCTGCCATCGGCAATGTCCTTTCCAGCAATTACTTTGAAATGGACATCATTTGAACTTGATGAGTGTACTAATGGTTACAGCTGTAATTGTTATATGTATGATTATCCTTGAGTTCATAAATTGTCTTGTTTCATTTGTCATTGAAGCATTTGATATATTTAGCCGTATAATAAGCAGTCACAAATTTAATTTTCTGATGGTTTAGTTGTATGTTAGCTCAGATTTCACAAGGACTCTTTATTGTTTAAAATTCTTTGAAAATGACCGCATCTTTAACTTCTGTTGAAAACAAGGTTTGTGTTTAGCGTTAGAGGGACAGATCACATCAAAATCTGCTGTACACTGTCATTGTTTCCTTTTACTCCTGCCATCAGCCAGAATAAAGGCTCGCTTTTGTTTTAAGTTCAGTGTCCCCTCTCTCTCTCCTCTTCTGCTTTTGGGTACGTTCTCTCAACACACCTGCATACCCCACAGTGACACACATTGGCTTGCTGTTTATCCATCTAGAATGTTTTGTCGTGAGTTGCCTAGTTTTGGGAGGTATTAGCTGTAGAGATCTCTTCCTTGTTGAAAAACTACATGAAGCTACATAAGGTCTACATAAAGACATTGCTACTAAGCATTAAGTACCATGTGAAACAAGAGAAGGGTAGGCTTGTACAGTCAATATCTCTAAAATTGGGCAACTCACACTAAAACAATGTGGATTAACGAATACTACAGCTAGCAAACAGAAAAATGTGTAAATTTGATTTTAGGGTGAAAGGTCCATTAATATTAGTAAAGAATGTCACTGTGGTTGCCAAAAAAGTTATTGAAAGTTAATAAGATCCTGTTTACAAATTCTTACAGCTGATGTGGCCTATAAACATCATCTTGTAACAATAAGTCCTATTTTCCCTTCATTAGCTTCCAAAATGTTTACTAGTTGTTTTGTTAAAAAGCATATTGCCATCACAAGTTATCTTTTTTGAAAGGACTTTGCCATAATGTGACATACAGATGATTCACAATTCTTTATACTGTCTTATATAGTTACAAATTACCAAGCAATGATTATCAGATTTAACAGTTTCTTGGATAAACAAGATTGTAGGCCAGGATTTCTAATTAGATTAAATAGTATATATGGTTAATTATAAAATATTGCTACATTTTTGACAGATTATGCACTTCTGTCTACCCTTCTCTTAAATGAAAGTGCCTGGGAACACAGGCAGTCAATACACAGATGTTGTCGATATGCTTTTGTCATTCGTAATTTTTTAGTTGTCTGTACTACATAGTCCAAAAAAAATAATTAGAAATTGATTAGATTTCAGTTTATTTGTCCGGTAGTTCAACAACACATACAGCGGGGAAAATAAGTATTTGACACATCAGCATTTCCAGCAGTAAGGGGATTTCCAAGTGGACTATTGACACAACATTCCCACCAGATGTTGCCATCAAGCCAAACATTGAAGTCATACACACAAATCAGAACATTTAAGTATACAAGTTAAACCATAATAAATAAAGTGAAATGACACAGGGAATAAGTATTGAACACACTTTATTTAATACTTTGTAGAAAAGCCTTTGTTGGTGATTACAGCTTCTAGACGCCTCTTGTATGGATAGACCAGTCGTCTGCATTGCTCAGGAGTGATTCTGGCCCATTCCTCCACACAAACGGTCTTTAAATCGTGGAGGTTCCTTGGGCCTCTTCTATGAACCTTAATCTTCAGTTCTCTCCATAGATTCTCTATGGGATTTAGGTCAGGTGATTGACTGGGCCATTCAAGCAACTTGATTTTCTTTCTTTGGAACCACTTCATTGTTTCCTTGGCCTTGTGTTTGGGATCATTGTCTTGCTGGAATGTCCACCCTCTTTTCATTTTTAGCTTCCTGGTAGATGGCAGCAGATTCTTATCCAGAATGTCCCGGTACATCGCTCCATTCATCCTGCCTTCAATGATATGAAGTCTGCCAGTACCCCTTGCTGAAAAGCAGCCCCAAACCATGATGCTTCCACCCCCAAACTTAACTGTTGGTATGGTGTTCTTGGGGTGGTGAGCAGTGCCATTTCTCCTCCAAACATGGTGTGTAGAATGACTGCCAAAAAGTTCTATTTTGCTTTCATCTGACCATACTATAGTCTCCCAATAATCCACAGGCTTCTCCAAATGCTGTTGCGCAAATTTTAACCGAGCCTTGACATGCTTTTTGTTCAGCAATGGAGTCTTGCGTGGTGAGCGTGCATGGATGCCATGGCGGGTCAGTGCATTGCTTATAGTTTTCTTTGACACAACAGTACCTGCTGATGCAAGGTCTTCCTGAAGTTCTGTCCGAGTGGTTCTTGGCTCTTGGAGTACTCTCCTGATTATTCTGTGGACTCCTCGGACAGGGATCTTGCGTGGAGCACCTGATCGTGGCTGGTTTATGGTGAACTGATGCTCTTTCCATTTCCGGATAATGGCCCCCACAGTGCTCACAGGAACATTCAGCATTCTGGAAATGCGCCTATAACCATTCCCATCACAATGCTTTTCAACGATGAGATTACGCAGATCTTGTGAGAGTTCTTTGCCTTTACCCATCATGAAGTCTTTCCTGTGTGCCTTCTGGGTAATGAGGGGCCTTTATGGGCCATCAATTAGGACTACAGCAGCTGATTCCAGTTAGTACTGATAGGGGACTGGGTTTCTCCATCAATACTGACAGATTTCAGGTGATCTCCTGGCTTTCTATGTCATTTTGCCCCTTGTTATCTTCATGTATTCAATACTTATTCCCTGTGTCATTTCACTTTATTTATTATGGTTTAACTTGTATACTTAAATGTTCTGATTTGTGTGTATGACTTCAATGTTTGGCTTGATGGCAACATCTGGTGGGAATGTTGTGTCAATAGTCCACTTGGAAATCCCCTTACTGCTGGAAATGCTGATGTGTCAAATACTTATTTTCCCCGCTGTATCATCATTTCAGAAGTGGTGAGTTTTGCAAAACTAGCATTCGAATGAAATTGCTGTTCATCAACAGAACAGGTGGGTGCAAAGAATTTGTTATTCAGCTGATAAAATAAGCTTCAGATAAATTCAGTGACCAAAAAAAGAATGTTTATATCTATTAGAAATTCTAAGAGTTGAAAAGGTCTCGATTTAGTTTTGTTTAACCAACATCGAAAAACTAAAGCTCGTCTGGTATCAGAATAAATAGTTTAAAAAAATAGCAAAAATGACATGAAATAATTATATTTTTAGACAGAGAAACTTGAGTTTAGAAAAATGCCAAGGTGCCCCCCCCCCCCCCCCCTCAGATTATGATGCCCCTTAGTACCATTTCATGTAGCCTGCCAGTGTGACAGTTGGCGTTATAATATATATAAAGCAACAAGGCATAATAGAATATCTCTTCAATTTTAAACTGTATTCTAGCCAACATCAACAACTAAACATTCCCATCATTAACAAATAGAGATGGTGTAAATAAATACCAACTCACCATTTAAAAATTATTACAAAATACTCAACATAAACCACCATTATCTGAGTAAACACTGTACATTAAAACTCCTAACACATTAAATTAAGACGTGTCTTATGTTTTGATCCATGTATCAAGCCAAATAGACAGTTAAAGTAATTTGAAGTAATACACATAGACATAAAACTTGATAACATTTGACAGAACATTACAATGTTTTTGTGCTAAAGAACACTCAGAATATCATTAACAGGCAGAGACTCCCCTTTATACTTTAGTTCACTGACCCTCCTGGAACACAACAATAAATATTTCTATATAAGATATTCTCATAAATGACTGTGTACTAGAAAGCTTACAGTTTACAGTCTGTTTAATATCCAGAAGTTAGCTTTCTCACATATAGCACAGGTCAATTTTGAGAAATGTTCTCGCTGCAGTGTATGCAATTTACACTAATGCCATGATGTTCTATCTTAAATGCATGTACAAGTTCACAGCCTGATATGGGTCTGTTGGTGGAGTCAGATGGGACTCAGTCATGATGATATAGCACAGTTCATATACATCGGGGTCACATGGTTTGGTCAGTCGAAAAACACACTCAGTTTTACACATTTCAACATGTTCTTCTTCAGTGGGGCAATAGAAGTCTCTTGTCCCGTAGAGCTCAGGCAATGTATACATTACATTAGGTCGACCACTGGGGATATTGATGTTTGTTGATGGTCTGATGGAGTGTGTATTCCAAACCTGTTCAGTGTCATCCAGCTCATCCTGTTAAAAAGAATACAGAAATTTAAGAAATGGGATCGCATGTACATATAATATACATATACGCAGATCACAATGAGACAACTCACTCACTGAGAGGAAAGTTTCTTATATTTATGCAATTTATTATTTTTAAACAATCATGTGAATTTTTGTAATCATGTGCTTTACCTAATGTCATCTGTACAAGTGTTTCACACACTAACTACGGTTACTGTTATGCTGTGATATCTTACATTAGTACTATTGGTCTTATTACTACCTGCTTGGCTCATCTACTCCATTCGTAATAATCAATTTGTTTTATGTCACTGATCATTGTATTTTGTATTACTAAGTTATTTGGATATTCCAATCTAAATAATTCCAAATTGTAAATAGTTAATATTATTGATAAGAAATTTTCATATGCCATGTCAACATCTTCAACATAGATGTTACTGTAGTCTTGGTTGTTGAGCTCTTCCTTAAGGCGGCCGATTGCTTAAGCCTAAATTATAGTATTTACACAATTTTTCATTTCATTTACTCCCTGCTCCTCTCAACCGCTTCTCCCTGTCTTGTCTCTTTCTTCCTGCAAGTCTCTCCATTTCCTAAACCTGGCACAGGTCTCATCTCTCACAGTACTTCGTGTATTACCTCTCTATCACTTCCTCAGTTTCCTTTATCTCTCTTACTTTCGGATTACTATCTGTTGTGTACGCATTAAGCCAGATTATTTTTCTCGAGAAACCGTCAATACTACCATTGATACAGATGCCATATGGCTTCAGTTTGTCGTAGGAGTCCATGTGCCAGATGAAATTCGGCCCTTTTGAAAAATAGTTCCTTCGCCTGAAACGTCTTGCTTGCCTCAGTGCGACACCTCGGGGATCCAGCTCCTTCAAAACCAAGCGCACATCCTCTTTTCTCAAGCGTAGTCCATGTTCCCTGAATTTAGCGTACATCCATTGGTATCCGCGAAGCTGCCCAGAGTACTGCAATTGGTTGTCTATAAATTCAACCAAGACGGCCAGGTCAGAGTACGCTTTGTGGCGAGTGTGTCCCCTTGCGCTAAGAACTCTTCTTCTCTCTTGTCTTTCGCTTATATGAAAACTGTGTCTACTGCAAAGCACAGTTTTAATGTCTTTATAGTTTAGTCCAAGCTCAAAGTAAAAATCTATGAATCGCTCAAATGGGTATGTGTCCTCCATCGCTGCGGTTGTTTCTAAGGTTTCAGTACTGATTTGGAGGTGAATTTGTTTTGCGAGATCTCGCAAAAGTCCGTCTTAATTTTTTTTTCTCCCATGTCCCCTGCGGGGCTCCATAAGTTCAGTTTAGTTAGTGTACATTTTAAATATATTTGGTTTTATTTATTTTTTTATCTGAACAATCAGAGCACATTTGAAGAAGAATAACAGCAAGGTGAACAAACACCAAATTACAACAATCCAACAAACGATCAACTAAAACCATCCCCTGCAAGAAGATGTAAGCAACACGCTGTGGTGAACACACACCTCACAGCAAAACTGTTTAATATGAACTTTCTGCCAAGTGAGTTGATCTTAACAAATGCACCAGACACAGAATCTAAACGCACATAAGCTAAAGGAATGATGTTTTACTGTGAGTGACAGAACTTTTGCACAGCTCTCTGAAGATCCCACTACAGCATTTGAGTCAGTTTGAGCTCTTGACTTTGGGTCATTGCAACACCCCGAGTCCTTTATTTTTTAGACATTTGCTTGGAGATCTGTTAAGGCTCGTTGTGCCTAAACATGACCTGGTTGGGGCTGAGCTTTAGCCACTCTTCCAGATTTCAATTGTTAATTTTTATTTTTATAATGCTGATATTTCTGACACTTTATACTTTAATACTAGATTTTTTTTTTATACAGCGGGGAAAATAAGTATTTGACACATCAGCATTTCCAGCAGTAAGGGGATTTCCAAGTGGACTATTGACACAACATTCCCACCAGATGTTGCCATCAAGCCAAACATTGAAGTCATACACACAAATCAGAACATTTAAGTATACAAGTTAAACCATAATAAATAAAGTGAAATGACACAGGGAATAAGTATTGAACACACTTTATTTAATACTTTGTAGAAAAGCCTTTGTTGGTGATTACAGCTTCTAGACGCCTCTTGTATGGATAGACCAGTCGTCTGCATTGCTCAGGAGTGATTCTGGCCCATTCCTCCACACAAACGGTCTTTAAATCGTGGAGGTTCCTTGGGCCTCTTCTATGAACCTTAATCTTCAGTTCTCTCCATAGATTCTCTATGGGATTTAGGTCAGGTGATTGACTGGGCCATTCAAGCAACTTGATTTTCTTTCTTTGGAACCACTTCATTGTTTCCTTGGCCTTGTGTTTGGGATCATTGTCTTGCTGGAATGTCCACCCTCTTTTCATTTTTAGCTTCCTGGTAGATGGCAGCAGATTCTTATCCAGAATGTCCCGGTACATCGCTCCATTCATCCTGCCTTCAATGATATGAAGTCTGCCAGTACCCCTTGCTGAAAAGCAGCCCCAAACCATGATGCTTCCACCCCCAAACTTAACTGTTGGTATGGTGTTCTTGGGGTGGTGAGCAGTGCCATTTCTCCTCCAAACATGGTGTGTAGAATGACTGCCAAAAAGTTCTATTTTGCTTTCATCTGACCATACTATAGTCTCCCAATAATCCACAGGCTTCTCCAAATGCTGTTGCGCAAATTTTAACCGAGCCTTGACATGCTTTTTGTTCAGCAATGGAGTCTTGCGTGGTGAGCGTGCATGGATGCCATGGCGGGTCAGTGCATTGCTTATAGTTTTCTTTGACACAACAGTACCTGCTGATGCAAGGTCTTCCTGAAGTTCTGTCCGAGTGGTTCTTGGCTCTTGGAGTACTCTCCTGATTATTCTGTGGACTCCTCGGACAGGGATCTTGCGTGGAGCACCTGATCGTGGCTGGTTTATGGTGAACTGATGCTCTTTCCATTTCCGGATAATGGCCCCCACAGTGCTCACAGGAACATTCAGCATTCTGGAAATGCGCCTATAACCATTCCCATCACAATGCTTTTCAACGATGAGATTACGCAGATCTTGTGAGAGTTCTTTGCCTTTACCCATCATGAAGTCTTTCCTGTGTGCCTTCTGGGTAATGAGGGGCCTTTATGGGCCATCAATTAGGACTACAGCAGCTGATTCCAGTTAGTACTGATAGGGGACTGGGTTTCTCCATCAATACTGACAGATTTCAGGTGATCTCCTGGCTTTCTATGTCATTTTGCCCCTTGTTATCTTCATGTATTCAATACTTATTCCCTGTGTCATTTCACTTTATTTATTATGGTTTAACTTGTATACTTAAATGTTCTGATTTGTGTGTATGACTTCAATGTTTGGCTTGATGGCAACATCTGGTGGGAATGTTGTGTCAATAGTCCACTTGGAAATCCCCTTACTGCTGGAAATGCTGATGTGTCAAATACTTATTTTCCCCGCTGTATTTGTCTGTTTTGTTTAGAATGTTACACTCCAGCGCTCCGTCCTCGCAAATAAAGAACGCAGACAGTGATACAGCGCGAGTCCGTGAGTGCCTCCTGCAAGGAAGAGCGCTCTGTGATCATCCTCACGAGTAAAAGACAACTGCAGTGTTTGTGTTTTCTAACTCAGGTGTCTCAGCTGAAGAACTGCAGGGTGATTTTTAGAAATCCCCTGTCAGTTATATTAGCCTATATTACAGGATTAACTCGAACATGAAGCCGACTACAGACTTGAACATCTAACACTAACATTGTTTTCATATTAACTAAATGATAGCAGATTAAACTGCAGTGGACATAAAATCTAAATTAGAATCTGAACTTGTGCTGTTGTTGTTCAATTACTGAACAAGTCCTGATCTCGTCTCTGGTTAAGATGATTGTTTTGGAACAAAGTAAACAGAGACTTTAGAGGATAACTATGCTGCTTCATAGTTATGTGGAGATGGTGGATGTTTTCTCACCTGATACAGTGATATAATGGTAGAGTTACCGAAGCTAATAGGCATCACGTTGGCTCTTTATGTCAAGGCTGTGTGCAGGCAGGCAGTATGGAGGACCCAAACGCAGGACTCATAGAGGCAAAACGTGAAGTCAAAACAGCTTTAATGCTGAACTCAAAAGTAACAGACTGAAAATACAAAAATAACCTTACAAAGGCAGGCAAACAGAACACACAGCATAAGATGAGGGTATAGCGTGACGCTGAACACTGGAGGACACACACTATAAATACACAGGCAGGAACATGAGGAACGGGTGGGAACACAGTCGGGAGAAATTAGACCTAACAAGACAGAGCAACCGAAACTAAAAATACTGAAATAAGACATGGACCTTCAAAGAAAAACAGGAAATACACAGACTGGACTCAGAGACGCGATACAGACAGAACAGAGGGAACACACGGGCAGACACTAAACAGAGGGAGCACAGAATCAAAACCCTTGGAACTAAAAATTCTAAACCCCAAGTAATAAGAATAAGCTAGAACGCAAGATCATAATAATAGTAAGAAACACAAACCGCTGGGTCAAAAGACCCAGAACCGTGACACTTTAAATAAAAATACCCTACAACCAGAGGCCTCCTCTGCATTAGACTAATGGGAACTTGATGCAAAAGTAACTCTAATTATTAGGAGAAGAAGCATGAAAAGGGAAGAAACACCCACACTTGCCTGTGGGTGTTAAAGCTTAGTGTTTCTTGTGTAGTCTGTGTCTATATTTACTTTGTTTATCTCTGAGTGTTATGCCCAGAGCACTTTAACTAAAACTTGACCATTTGCAACAGTGATGGCACATGGTCACATTTCTACCGCTGTTTAATAAAGTTGATTAAAAAGCTGTGGTTAAAAACACATACACCTAAGAGAGGGTCAAAGGTTTTAACATCCAGCCTTTTATGTTTAAAATGATACAGAGTGCTATAACAGAGCTTATTCGTATTCTATAATAGTAAAACATCTTTATTCTTAATCAAAGATAAATTGAATCTGCATAAACTGAATGAAACATGAAGTTTGTCAGTCTGTGCAAATATTCACGTTAGAAACAAAATTATAGAAACAGACCCATAATGAACACAAGTGCAGTCATACAGCTCTGCGACACCACAAACACATAGTTGGTTTTCTTCGTTCTCAGATATCTGATATACAACATTGAAATATCTGTTTTAATGCAATAATTAATGAGACTCAGAATGATCCAAAGAGTCTCAGATTAATGTCTGCATATTACAGTACATAATGCTGACTTTAATAATGTGACAAACAGCAAAACCACGGTCATGTGTGTGTGACATCAGGTCACGACCAGGTCATAACTGATGGGATAATTTGTTTGAGGTAATATTTTTGCTTTTTGGCATTCCTGTTAAAAAGGATGTTTTTTGTAAACTTGTTGAGGATCTGATACAGACTACTGAGAAAGCACAAGGAAGTGATCTGATGCAGATCCCTTCCTTGTGTTAAAAAAAAGAATTGAAGGAGAAGTCAATTGTTTTCGTTCAGTTACTTTTTAACTCAACTGTGAGTGTGCGGTATGTCTGCCCTGATTTCTGTGTAGTTTCAGTGTGCATTTATTCACTTACTACCAACCTTTTACATCTTTTGATATCCAAAAAGGTCTCCTATTCATCTCAAACTTGTTACTTTGCAATAGCGATGGCAGATTGTGTGCTTGTGTATCTACTTTTTGTGTGTGGAGTCTTTCAAACAGGTAAGGAACAGATGCTTCAGTAGCCAGTGTTTCTGTTTGCTGATGACTGATTCATTTTTCTCTGTTAAAGGTGCAGCAGCAGTGATCCAAACACAGCAGACTGTGCTGGCAGCAGTGGGAGAAGATGCTAAATTGAGCTGTCAGCTCTTGGAAACTAAAGACGTCCTTCAGGTCACATGGCAGAAAAGTTCAAATGATGTGGAGGCAAATGTTGCCACCTACAACAAGTACTTTGGCCAGAGAGTGAATGACGGCTTTACAGATAAAGTTAAGTTTAAACATGCTGGTCTATGGAACTGTTCCATAGTCATCAGGAATGTGACGGAGCAGGATGAAGGATGCTATCGCTGTCTGTTTAACACTTATCCTGAAGGAGCCTTTATTGGTAGACCCTGCCTCCAAGTCTATGGTAAGAACTTTTACCTTCTTCAAATTACAATAGGCTCCAGCAAAAAAGATAACAGATGAAAATTGCTCAGATGTTGATCTCATTTTAAAATCATTTTTCTTAAAGTGTTTGTTGATCCTTCACAGAGCTACACGAACCTGTTGTTGATGTCAGAGAGTCAAACTCTACTGAAGAGTGGGTTGTATCTTGTTCAGCCACTGGTCGACCTGCTCCCACTATAACACTCAGTGTCTCACAACAAGACCTCAACTTCTCACAGTACAACACTGTCAATGTGTCCAACACCAACGCTACATTCACTGTCACTACTACAGCTGTGCTCTCAGGTTCACGTAAACAGAGCACACAGGTGGGATGTGCAGCACGAGTGCTCTCTGCTCCTCACAGAGAGATGATGGTGACGGTTCCTGAGGTCCAGCAGGTGTATGCTGCTGCTACTGCTGATTATAATGGTGAGAAACTCTTTCAAAGTCACAGATTTATAGAGTGATGCTATCTGAGTCAATTTGGAGCTAATAACAATGACTTCAGTAGGTCTACATTTCACTGTGATCCATGATTGATGTGTCAGTGTCAATCAGTGTCAAATTTTTCCTGCTTTTCTCACAGTTTCCTTCTGGATCATTGCATCAGGTGTAACAGTGGGACAGATAGTCTTTGCTTGTGTAGCCACTTTCATAGCTGTCCTGCTTAAAAAAAAGACAAGAAGAGGTAACTTTCACTCTTGACTTATTTTATATCCTATTTTAATGTGTCTCTTCCTATTAAAACAGAATGCTTTATGACTCTTATATGTGACCTACACTGACACCTGTCTAATATCTGCAAATATTTATTATTTAAAAGTTTGAAATCCTTCTGTCACTCAGGGACTCTGAGAACAACAAATAAAATACCACAAAAATCAGCCAATGACAATAATGGTAAGACAGTTTGATAAATATCCATTTTCTACATGTTTATTTAATAATTCTTTGGAAGATAAATCGATGTGTCTTTGTGTAAGTATTAATTTTCCTCCCTCGGTTTATTAAATCTGCACCACATAGACACCAATATTGGGAGATGTTTGCTGGGTTTAAATCTGCATGTATGGATTCAGTGTGTGTAGAATCTCTAGATTCGCTGAATCTTTAGTTGACTGAACCCCCAAAATGTTTCTTTCACAGACTGATGACCCCTCCACATTTTTACTTCTCTAAAACTCAGCTTCCATCTAAGGCTCTTTACATACGTTTTATACAGCTCATTGTAAAATGTTTATCTTGTTTTAAGCACTTCAAAAAAATACCAATCTTTTGTTGCTGCTGTCTAAAATGTTCTGCATTATGTTGCTAAAATGAAATACATTTTTTATAGCAATAAAATATCTAAAATATAATATTTTATACCTTGCCGTTATACCATGTGAGTTACATGCACACTTTAAATGCATGGCATTTTTTTACTGTTAAACTGAATACAGTCTAACAGCAGTTAAATACAGTGCAACAAGGATCACCTAAAACCATCAGCTGTAACTCAGACGTAGACATAAATACATGCCTCAGAGTAACACAAAGTTGGAATGTGAACATGTGTTCACATTTTACTTCTGGTAAAATTATTTTTAAAGATGTACCTGACATATATCCTATATCCCATCCTCTGCTCTATCTAAAGCTGTAGAAAGATTAAAATAATTTGGCAGAGGACTGATGATGGTGAAAATGATGGTAAAATGATTTCCACTTCACTAATATTCTACTTTGTATTCATGGTGCTAAAATAATTCAGTATACAAAGGAGTTTGTGGTTGACTCAGTGACTATGAGCTGCCAAGGGCCCTGTACTGTGAAGCTAGTTTAACATACCCAGGATATCTTTCAGTTATCTGAATCCATTTTGCTTAACATCCATGATCAGGATAGACAGCAACACAAAGCTGGTCATGAACTTGCTTAGCTAATCAAGGGTTTCCCCTACACGTTCACATGAAAGGGATAGTGTTGGAAACAGTTTAAATCCACCTCAAAAATATGAAGAGGCTACACACATACCACAGACTGAAAGAAACAAAAGAGCTGCAGAAAAAGTGGCGGTGTGAGGTTACGGTGACAGGTACATTTTGGTGAACGTAGCTTTGGCCTTTTGTCCGAACGTAAATAGTGTTTTGGTATCAGTAAAATAGGAGCTTTTCAGAAACTCCTGCCGGCCCATTTATCGCGTAAACATGCAAACAAAATTCCTAAAAAACATCAGTGTGTGTGGACATAGTTTGAGTTTAAGTAAGAGTAAAAGCATGGCAGAGTAATATTTTAAAAGAGTTCTTTAAGTGCTTTTGTCAGTATGCGTGGAACAGAGTTACAGTACTACATTAATAAAGTTGAGACTACTTGAAGATAAAATTAAAAAAAAAAGTGACAGAGAGAGATTGAGCTGGGAAGGATGTGCAGCTGGTTAGCGTGGTTAACTATAGAGATTAACTACAGCGAAAACTGTTGAGTAACAAGGAATACTGTTAGGATATAATGAATGAAGCAAATGGCAAAGCAAGGTAGAGTGAATCAGAGTGTTAGTGAATCAGAGAGTGGAGAGAATTAGTAAAGAGGAAGTGAGGGCATATGATGAAGACGAAGAGTGGAAGGCCGTTGATCCTGGTGACATGCCTTTCACCAGGATCAACCGCAGGTATGGAAGTGTCTAGGACAGACAGTGGTGGACTTTTTAGCCAGACTGAGGATGCCTAAGGAGCGGAAAAGAAGTGTACTGGTATCAGCTTTCAAGAACAAGGGTGATGTGCAGAGCTGTAGTCACTACAGAGGAATAAAGCTGATGAGCCACACCATGAAGATATGGGGAAGAGTTGTTGAAGCTAGTTAAGAAGAGAAGTGATGATCAGTAAGGAGTATGACTTTATTCTGAGAAAGAGGAATACAGATGTGATGTTTGCTTTGAGAGTGTTGATAGAGAAGAATATAGAAGGTCAGAATGAGTTTCACTGGGTATTTTTGGATCTAGAGGATCTAGAGAAGTATGTGAGGATGGGCCAGGTCATAAGACATAAGGATGTGAGGCAGTGCTGAGGCGAAGGTTTTAGTGACAGGTAGGTTCAGGAAATGAGATTACATCAGTGATCAGCTCTGAGCTCCTTCTTGTTTGCAATGGTGATGTGGCTGACTGATGAGATGAGGCAGAAGTCTATGTGAACTATGATGTTTGCAGATGACACTTTGATCTGTAGTGACAGTAGGGAGCAGATGAAGAGCCTGGAGCAGTGGAGGCATGCATTGTAGAGAAGAGGAATAAAAGAAAGTAGAAGCAAGACAAAATACATGTGTGTGAATGAGAGAGAGAGACAGGTGGAAAGGTGAGCATGTGAGGAGTACAGAACTGGGATCAGCCATCAGGAGGACTTGCAGAGTGTTGGTGTGACAGAGGAGGATGCTGGGAACAGACGGAGCTGGAGGGAGATGATCTGCTATGTTGACCTCGAACAGGAGGAACTGTTTTATGCATGACTGTAGTGAAAATATTTTTCATGTTGTTATCTTTTATACTTTTAATAAAGGATTTGTACTTACCTCTGTCTTGTTTTGAATCTCACACTCCAACACACCATAGCTGTAACTTTGCCATAACACAGTGACAATAAACCTGTTTAATCTTGAATTTTTTTGTAAAGACATGCAAGTTTGTTGTGTTTTATTGTGTGGCTCGCAGTTTTTGAAGCACTTTAAATTATAATTTAATAAGACAATATTATTATTCAATGTTTAAAAAAATATTATAAAAAATAAAAATGACACAAAATGAGGAACATAAAAGATTCTGCATGTCGTGTGTCATTCTGCAGACCCACCATCTATCCTGCTGCTGTTTAATGAAGGTAATCAGGTGGGACAAAGGTACATCAGAATAATATCGCTGACAAACCCCTGATGGCATTCACTGACACAATTCTCTGTTCATTAACGTCTCCCGTAATTAAAAGTTGTATTTTATTCTACATGAACACATTTCATCATGAATAATTGGATAAATAGTTTATGTAAGGTTTTTTTCTTTCCTGTTAAAATATCATCATGTGTGATTGCTCAGGTTGTTTCGATGATCTTTACTTGAGGATCTGATACAGATTACTGGGAAATGGCAAAAATATAAATGTTTCTCTAGCTTTTCACTTCCTGGGGATACAAAAACAGAAAGAAAAGCAACTTTTTTTTCTTCAGGGTTGTTTTTTAGACTTGTCTGTGATTGTGTGGTATGTCTGCACTGAGTTTGTATATATTTTTTCACTATAAACTTCTTCATTGTTTTATACCCATAAAAGTCTGCAGCTCAACTAAAACAGTGTCACTTGCGACGATGATGGTACGTTGCATTCTTGTATACTTGCTTTTTGTGTGTGAGTCCTTCCAAAACATAAGAAGCAGATGCTACTGTAGCCAGTGTTTCTGTTTGCTGCTGACTGGTTCATTTTTCCCTGTTAAAGGTTCAACAGGTGACACATTTATATAAACACAACAGACTGTGCTGGCAGCATTCAGGAGACATTATAAGATAAATCATTTCATGTAATTTATTTCATAAAAACACTAAACACTGCTTTGTTTTGTTATTTTATTTAATCCCACAAAAATATGACTGATTTTCTTTGTGGCAAATTAGATATGCTGAGGAATTATTCCACAATGCAAACAATGCGTGAATTTCTTCTGCTATTTCTTTCAGCAGCAGGTGCTCAGCTTGGCCACTGGAGGTCTCTGTTTCTTCAGGTTTCCCGGAGTAGAGTTGAGAGTTTTGTAGACATCAGAGACTGAAACTAAACAGAAGGGAAACAGCATCAGACCATTCTGCATTTAACTGATGGGAACCAGAAGCTGCACAGTAATGAATGCATGTCATTTTCTCAACAAAGTCTGCTGTGCAAGTCAGGTCTCACACACAGTCTTGTTTGGTGCAAGCTCATATAGTTCGGTACGTTTGGGATGTTAAATCTTCAGGGATGAATATTTAGAGGTGGTGTAACTTAATGCATTTTGTTTAAAAAAAAAAGTGGGCAATTTGTATGCTTGTTGTATGTAGTATGTTTTTTTAAACAGTGTGAAACAGGCAGAGGTATACCATAAAGTTGCTCGTCACTTCTTTTGTGGTGTGACACCCTACATTTTATTCTCAGGAAGCCAAACTAGCTTTACAAAAGTAAGTAAAAAGCAGGACGTTTTGTTGCTTGTAGTGATTTTAAGTGCTTTTTCTGCGTTGGCTTTGAGCGTGGGAGTAACTTTTCCATTTTTGATTTTTTTTTTTGCACTCAGGAATCTGCAGTTCAGCTACTTGCAGCAATGATGCGACAGGATGTGCTTGTATATCTGCTTTTTGTCTACGGAGTCCTTCCAGCAGGTAAGAAGCAGGTTCAGGAGTAACTGATGTTCACATTAGAGGTACAACAGGTGAAACGTGTTTGCTTTTGTCTATCAATCTTTGAAAAGAAAAGAAAAGCTGAGGGAGGGGGCATCTGTTTCTTTCACTCAGTTTAAGTTTGCTGCATGCACTTCTTACTGTTCATTTCCTCCATGCAGCTCTAACAGCAGTGATACAAACACAGCAGACTGTGCTGGCAGCAGTGGGAGAAGATGCTGAATTGAGCTGTCAGCTCTTGGAGACTAAAGACGTCCTTCAGGTTGCATGGCAGAAAAGTTCAAATGATGTGGAGACAAATGTTGCCACCTACAACAAGTACTTTGGTCAGAGAGTGAATGATGGCTTCACAGATAAAGTTAAGTTTAAATATATTGGACTACAGAACTGCTCCATAGTCATCAGGAATGTGACATATGAAGATGAAGCCTTCTATCACTGCCTGTTTAACACTTATCCTGAAGGCTCCTTCATTGGTAAACCCTGCCACCAAGTTTATGGTGAGAACTTTTACCTTCTTTAACCAACAACCAGTGCCTCAAGGAGGACATAAATGTGTAAGCAGCTGGTGTGTTTGTAAGAGCATGTTGATGATATTTCCTGATCCTTCACAGAGCTGCATGAACCTGTTGTTGATGTCAGAGAGTCAAACTGTACTGAAGAGTAGGTTGTTTCCTGTTCAGCCACTGGTCGACCTGCTCCCACTGTAACACTGTAAACAAGACCTCAACTTCTCACAGTACAACACTGTCAATGTGTCCAACACCAACGCTACATTCACTGTCACTACTACAGCTGTGCTCTCAGGTTCACGTAACAACAGCATGCAGGTGGGATGTGCAGCATGAGTACTCTCTGCTCCTCAGAGAGAAATGATGTTGATGATTCCTGAGGTCCAACAGGTGCATGCTGGGAATGACGATATTGATGATGGTAAGATGGTAAAGGAAGGTACCTTTTTCAAAGTCATTATATATATTAGGGTTTGTCATTACTCTGTAATCCTCATGTCTAAAATTCTAGATTTTAAATTAAGGCTAATATTCCCTGATTTCTTTCAAGTGTTTTATGTCACATTTCCATTTGTTTTCTTGTAGATTTTACTTGGATTATTGTGTTGGGTGCAGTGATCTGTGTTTGTGTTGTTGCTGTTGTCACTATTCTTACAAACAGGAAAAAGGTAAGTCTTTTAAATGCTATCTGAATTAACCTAACACCTTTGCTATTGTAACCTAACTCTTTGGTTTGACTCCTTTGTTTTGTCCTGCAGCTGCTCTAAAATATATGATGTGATTCAATCCGCAATCAAAAACACATATGGCTAAGTTACCTTTGTCATATTGTTATTTAAACCCTGATGCTCTCAAGTTTTTTACTATATCTGAAACCTATTGGCTGTCTTCTGTATTTTTCTAGCAGAAAGCTGATCATTGTATACTTAACATACAGTACTTAACAAAAGATCTGATTGTGTTTAATGTGTTCTGAATCTTTGAGAGTTTGTAATTTAATTTCATTGTCTGCATGCATGTTTGTAGCTGTGTGTCTGTATTTTTTTGTGTGTGTTTATTTTTTGTAATTTTTGTTAATACAATTTTCACATTGACTTTTATTTTATTTTCATGTTTTCTGTTGATGAAATAAATCATTTTATATAACTGCTTCCACTTTGTCCATGTAATTGTTTTCACCTTCATATTCACTGCTGCTTCGGTTACATTTAAAAGATGTATATAATGTAACAAAGGTTTAGGCCACTAAAAAAACAAAAAACAGGTTTGGGGTCATGACCTTTTTCAGAATAATCTAAAATCCAAATTCAACAAAGAACAGAAAAAAGGTTTATAATAACTCATAAATATTTTTAATGTTCCCCTTTAGTAAAAAAGACTACTTAGTCTACTTGAAGAAACACTTTAAACAAAATAAATTAAGGCTATTTTTGAGCTTCTTTGTGGCAGATTAGCTCTAATAACGAATGGTTGAACCTGTGCAGCTGATTTCTTGAACTGCAGTTGCGCCGTTCTGCCTCTGGGGGTCTCTGTTTGTTCATCTTTCCCGTCCTCAGAGGGTTGTTTGCAAAGTTCATGGGCTGAAAAAACGCAGAAGGAAACAACACGCTGGAGTATTGGTTTAATGTACGAGCTGTGGATTATACTTTTCTTGTTTCACCTCACCTGACGCACAGGGCGAACGCCGGGTCCCATTTGTCTTTGCGGATTAAACTCTGTCAGCAGGTATTTGATTTTTCTTTTTTCCTTGTAAATTCTGAACAGTTTTAAGTAAGCACGGAAGGACTGAAATATTTTAAAGGTTAACGCTTGCATGCTTTGCATTTGTTTCTTTGAGCGTTTAAATTGAACCCACCTGCTGTCAAATTCTTCACAGCATCTTTAACTTTGACCTTAACCTTCATAGCGAATGACTGTGTGATCGACTTAAAATGACTTGGATTAATATAAACTCAAACTTTATCACACTTTTCCTGTTTTGCACCTGTGAATAAAGTATTTTAAAGGATTGATATTTACTTAGATATGCTTACTGATATTTACTGTGCGTTTTTCATGCATTGCACTAATCTGTCCCTATTATTTTATACTATAGTAAGTACAGTGATTTTCTTATGAAAAGAGAATTCGTTTTGTTATTTGAAAAATAAAAATGTGATAACTTTGTTTTTAAATGTGGGGGAAATTATCTTTGTGTGTGTGTGTGTGTGTGTGTGTGTGTGTGTGTGTGTGTTGTTTTATTTTTATTTTTTTAGAAATCTGTTCAAGATGTGTTCAGTCTGTCTCCTGAGGCTGGATTTTGGTTGGCACCCAGGTTTCACTTCCTCACTTGTTGATCTTCAAATGTTGTTGTCAGTCAACTTCTAGCTCCCTCACTGTCTCTTCCATTGATGACTTGCCTTGGGTGTGAAGAAAATTAGGCTGGAATTTCACAATAAAAGCCTACATCTGTTTGGCCTTGTAGACTGAGTCTCCCATCCTACTGTGTGACATCAGTATGACTTTATAGTGGAAAAGTGATTTAACTGTTGCCCAACAGGAGCAGGCAGCTTGTTTGAAGCCAGATGGCTGACAGTGTAAATGGTGCAAAATAATGCCCGTAAAAGCTGTGAGGTCTGGACGTGGTCTGTCTTGTGGTTTAGGCAAGTTTCTCTTTACCAGTAAGTCCACTTCACCTGACTCAGAGCAAGTTTAATCAAAAGTCACTTGGTGCCAAATTCCTCCAGCCTTTTTCTCCAGGATGCGGAGAGCTGATGCGAGCCCAGTACAATTCACAAGTAAAGCCACAGTGGTGACTTTCTATTGTCTCTGTGAAACAATGAGAGCAGAGCTATGCCAGAGTATGATGTTTACAGCTTACTCACTGCTGGGCTCGGCTGGTGATTGCACACCCTCTGCTTTGCATGTCCTTGTGCATGCTGTGCTCACCTTAATGACTAATGCTCCCTCCATCCTCCATCTTCAGCATCCGGCCACTGTAATTCCTTTGTGGTTGCAGGTATCGATGTCGAAACCTCAGGGCTTGATGTTGTCTAGACATGTAAGAGGTGTGCTTGTGTTGCGTTGCCAGATAATTATGGGCTCACCGGAGTAAGCGCATGCTGTTGGTTAAGATATAAAAACCCCTATTAGACCCCAGGTGATGTTCCTTGAATCAGCAGCTGTTGTTGTTGATGCTTACAAATCGCCATAGCAGCAACTTTTAAAGGAAACTAACCGTGGGATGCACAGATGTCCAAAAGAAAAAAGAATACTAAAGAAAAACTTTAATTTCTTATGATGCTGACGTCTTTGCTAATGTCCTCCTCTGGCTTTTCCATTACAGCTGACAGCTTCCCAAGAACATGCAGGATCTACTGTTCTGACCAGCAGCGGCTCAACAAGTAGAGCACTGGACAGCTGACAGGGGTATGATTTTTAGGAATGTTATTTCCTTTTTTCTTTGTCCTGTTTATTTAGCCAGAAGCTGTAAAAAGTGCTTAACCTTGAGGTTTCCCCGCTGCGATTAAGGTTGTGGTCAAACTCCCTGACTGCGTTTGTGTGTGCAGCTGCAGTCTGGATGTAAGATTGGGTCAGCGCTTGAGTCGGTTACCCTGCTTCAGTGTGCGATGTGTGGGTCCTCTATCCCGCTGCGTCTGCTGCTCTGGATCGTAGGAGCAGCTGTTTCTACAGCGCAAGGTATTCCAGATACGTGTGCGTGTTTAATTTTTGGGTTTCTTCTTTTTTTTCTGTGTTTTTGCAAAATGATTATAGCCTCCTTTTTTACATGATGATTACACTTGCTGCTATAACCAAAGTTTCACAATGGCCTAGGCTGTTTTCAGAGCAGACTGTTAGTTTACAAACCGTAGGCATGAGATTACAAAAGTCAGAAAGAATGGTGAGCTTGGTTTTGCATGGAATTGCCTCTGGAAGAAAGTAACTGCGTATGTCCTGGTTTGTCTTCATATTACTCTTGCTCTATATTATAGCTGTAATTATTTTTTATTTTTAAGAATTAAAAAATGCAATTATCTAATCATCTAAGATTGAAGCAGTTGTGACCAACCTGTTTGACTTCTGTTTTGTGTCGCCGATGTGATTATTTCTACATACCTTACTAGATTCATTAGTTCGATGCATAATTGCACAATATTTTTGCACAGCAGCAAATGTGTTTATCAAAAGCTGTTTATAAAAGATGGAATTAGCCATCATGTCATCACCAGTTGGTTGTGGATTTTATTCTAGGACTTTTACGCATCGCTGTTTTATTTTTTTTAACCACATCTGACAAGTCAGAAGCCGAGCACAATGCACTGTCATACAATAGCAATGAGGTAGCCTCACACCACGGAAGACAGTAATTGATAGTCTACCCTACTAGCTTACTCTAAGGAGGACCAGAATTTATTAAATGAGTTCCACAATGTGTCAAATAACACTTGAAACTAGGGATCTGGTTGGTTCAAACCCAGGACACATTGGTGAGATTATGTCTCTTGGCTAGCCTGGAAACACCTCTGTATTACCCCACGTGATCTAAAAATAGATGGATGGAATTTTGTATTTTTGTGTAAACTTCATTGTAGGTTCTCCATTATCTGGGCATTAAAAAGGCCAATCAGACCACTTTTAGTCAAACATAATTTTTTTTTTCCAGAAAAAAACAAGTCCAGATGCCCTCTTTTCAAGCCCTCACAACTTTGTAATGGAATAGGGTTTTGTTTTTAAATTCAGTGTTACTCTTACTTCCCCACATAATTACCAGTGAAAAAGTCTTTAGAGTTACAGGAGCTGACTCTGTGTTTGTGCCTTATGTCAGGTAAAGTTTTAGCTCCCGCTAATCTGACCGCAGAGACAGGTCATCCCTTACTGCTCGGCTGCAACATCACTACGGAGCCAGGTGATATGGTCCACCAAGTGCGCTGGCTCAACAAGCACCACAAGCTCATTCTGGCGTACGAACAGACTGTGTCGCCCCGCATCAGTCACCAAGACCACAATGTGCAGCTTACTGTCTCCCATCACAATGCTAGCTACATAACCTTCACGAAAGTGCAGGCTGCTGACAGCGGCTGCTACCACTGCATCTTTGATGTTTACCCCAAGGGCACGCAACAAGGCTTGGCATGCTTTAATATCATCGGTGAGAGTAAATCTTACAAATATGTCTAAAATGAGCTTTAACCTCAGAGCTGTTTTTAGGAATGTTCCCATTCTGTCATGTCTGTGGAAGTGACTGAACTTTGAGTTTCTTGTAGGTGTTTCATCTCTCATCTGAGAAGCTTCTTCAGTTCTAAAACCAAATGGTGGAGAGTCTCAGGTATTTAAACCCTAGTGGGACTTGTTCTCCTAGAACTGAAGAAGCTTCTTGATTGAGAGATAAAACCTCTTCACTAGCCTCCAAGCTCCTTAGACTAATTCTGCAATAATAGCCTTAATGGTGGTTCTCATAACATCCCCTTGATTCTGTTTTCTTAAAAACAACAGTCTTCGGTCTGCATTTGTCAAGGTTGCAGCTCCAACTGACATTTGAACTTTTGTGCCTTTATGATAAAGTCAAGGCCTCTTTTGCAGCTGTGTTTATTTGTGGAAGTCACATTGCACAGTATCAGCTTTGTTTTGCCTGTGGGCTGCAAAATCCTGTAAAACCGGAAGTAGCAGGTTAAAGTCTGAACTCTCAGATCAGCAGCAGCAGGAGAGCCCACCCAGGCTGCTAACCTTAGTGCTTCCTGTTGTTACTGCTAAATGTGCTCATACATTATTCTTATTTAAAGACCATCTCTTCTACCCTAAAAGCTGCATGCAGTTAATGAATATCAGTGTAGACAACTACTTTTCCATACTAGATGACTATAAAACACTTTGGAGCAACTCCTGTTATTTTAAAATCTGCTGTATAAATAAAAATAACTTGATTTGACTAGAATTTTCTGTGTACCAGGAAAAGTGCATTTCGATGGCAATAAGACGGCCATAAGTGGAAAGCCGACCACCCTTTCATGCTGGTACAGCCTCCCTGGCAGGGTCCGACAGGTCTTGTGGAGGAAGACAGCCGAGCAGGGTGACACCACCACTGTTGGCTCCATTGCTGAAGGCAACCATTACAAAATAGAGGAACAGTTCAAGGGTCAGCTCAGCCTTAGCCGAGCCCTGGGACACACTGAGCTGACGATAAAGGTTGTCCGAACGGAGGACGAGGCCTGCTACACCTGTGAGTTCCACACGTACCCAGATGGCACCCGGGCCGCCACCACATGCCTCTCTGTTTATGGTGAGATCTTATTTTTTTGTTTACTTGGTTGTTTTGTTTTGTTTTTTACTGTATTTGGTCCTTGGAAAATGTTCCCTATTAGGTTATGAATTCTATGTTATCCAAAGTCTGTCATTACATATAGCTGACAAAGTTGTCATGATATTTAGTCATTAGCAACTCAGTAGCCATATTTTATCAGTGCCTCTATGTATGGCTAATCTCCACAACCCCAGCTTTGAATATACTCTTCAAAGTTAAACTACAACCCTCCTCGCCCGAATTGAGACAAGCAAGGATCATACACTGGATGATTGCTCAGGCGCTATTTCAGGCAGGCAGTAGCCATGATAAGTAGTCATGGTAGCTTATCTTATTACCATGCCATGTCAGCTGACACCCTTCTACACATCTTATTGGTAAATCTCATATAGAGCCCCCAATTTAAGTTGCCTTAGCTTGACAACAGCTGCTACCCACCTGCAAGCCACTTTGCAACCCATATCTCCCTCAGAGCCTACTTTCATGCTGTGAGTGTCGTACCTATTATATGTGTTGACCCTTGCTGCTGCTCTCCCAGCCTCCAGTTTTCCATATATACACATAAAACGATTGGGAGGTCCCACAACAGAGCAACGGCAATCTTCTCATTGAAATACACAAAAATCTCTGTCTGTTAGTTTCTTGGACCACCAACTTGTCCTTCAGAATTAAGAGTTGAGGAACCAAATTTGTCACACAGGTATATCTGAGACCCCTGATTGTTCTTATCTATCTCATATATTGTGGCATAATCATGTTGCCGTGCAACTACCTAGCAACAAGCTAAGATTGTATGTTTTTGTTGTTTTGTTTTTTTGCCTTGTTGCATCTATAGCACCTTGTGAAATTATCCTTTTGCTATTTCGCACTAACATATAAATTATACCCACAAATCCTGAAAGATCTAGCAATGTGGGGTTTTTTTTCTTTTTTGTGTTTAGACACATAGAACAGCTTACAGGTACAAACAATACTGGAGCATGGGCATTTGCTAGCAAATATAAACTAAAGCAGATTAAAAAAAAAATTTTCTTTTAGCTTTAGTTGTATTAGGAGGCACACCTACAATTTTCATTTTATAATGGGAACACTTAATAATAATAATAATAATAATAATAATAATAATAATAATAATAATAATAATAATAATAATGATGATGATGATGATAAGGCTATTTCTGGACATCTGGAAATGACTAATGTGAGCTGTTTCCAGGAAATGTCAGATAAATATTTCACTGGGTGTTGACATGGAAAAGGTGTTTCCATCGTTTCCATCAATCTGTGCCCATTGTTAGTGTCATTTAGAATAAAAATAATATGTTGGAAAAAATTTAAATGGCATGGGACCTGCTTCTTCCTTGAACTGACCAAACTGATCATTCCCGTTGAATGAGTAGCGCTATTGTTAATTTCCCACGTGGAACATGGACCTCTGAAAGTAAAACATATTATTAATATTACCAATCCTGTATTTGTTTACAGGAACATTTATACAGTATGGGTTAGTGTCACATACTAGAAAGTTAAACTAGTTTTCTTCCCTAAACCTGCCCCTAACTTTAACCCAGAACATGATACACAGAAGAGAAAAACAAGGTGTGGCTGTAAAGTTCGGGCTAAATACACTGGTGCTGGTGCCTTTCTATGGTCTCTGCCTCATCTTTCACCCTCTCGGAAAAGGGTCTTGACATGTACCACAATGAGGATATACTGAAGGCTGAGAGGAAATGTGTACTAGTGTATGTGTGTGTGGATCCCGTATATAGCTCAGGAAAAGGAAAAGCAGTGTATAAACAAACCACAGGCAGCTCAAAGGTGAGAGGTACTGGAGAGGGTCATTAACTACTGTTCTGATCTATTTTTCCCCTCAGTGAGAGAGAGTTGCTTAGACCACTATTACACTTTTACACATGAATTATACTTTTGCATCAGATCTACTCAGTAACTTATGCCAGAACCGGACTCCCATTTTAACTGTATGCATCAAGCTTCCACGTAACCTGGCCTGCGCCTCCTGAGAAGTGTAACTGCATTGGGTCAGTGTATACCACAACTTGACTTGAATGGTGTGCAAGGTTGTGGTGTAGAGAAAAAAGGAGTTTTGGGTTAAAATGTCAGTTAGGACGTAGATTTACATCAGAAGACTAAATGTAGCTCTAGTGATCATGAGCAAAAGTTCCAGGAGTGAGAGTAGTTGTTGATCTTCCTCTGTGGGTGTGTGTGTGGGTGCTTTTGGAGTGATAATGAGAGAGGGGTGTCACTGAGGGGAAAGTGGTGATTAATGTGGGATCAAGCCCAGGGGATGAGTGGTTTACTGTTTCCCTAGACACAAAGCCTCAGTGTGTGTTTGTGTGTGTGCATATGTTGCTTTCCTAACAGGCTTTGCTTTTGTCTGAACTGTTGGAAGCAGACACCAGATCCAGACACACACATAAACACACACACAGTCAGTAAAAGCTGCTCTGGCTCTGTTCTCTGTCTGGCTTTTGTTTCCAGGTCTGTCGGAGGACGACTTGTGTCACTCTGTCGTCGGGGCAGAAAGATTGACAGGCGATGTTCTCTGTTTGTCCATCTTTATTAGGAAGGCAGATGAGCAAATCTTTTTTTTCTGTGGTGTAACTAAAAGAATACCAAAAAAGAGTAACACAGGATGAAAAAATGACTTAAGCAAAATTGCAAAATAAACTTCAAGCGGCCATTAACTCAGTCTGTCTCTCTACAGTTTTACCCAAACCAGAGGTGAGCCAGGTGACCTCACCTTCAGGGATCACTGAGGCCAACTGCACGGCCAAGTCCCGGCCTGCGGCGGAGATCACGTGGAACGTCGGCAGTGACAACCGAACCCTAGGCCCACCATTTTCGTCGGCTTACGAACAAGGCGACGGTACAACGGTAGTGACGAGCACACTACTCTTCCAGTCTGGGCTGTTCAGCGACCTGTCCATCAAGTGCATCGTGCACCACCCGGGTTTGAATAAACCCCTGATGATGTCCCTCAACACAAACAGTGAGGACCTCCTGAACGATGTCTTGTCCTGTCACACATTATAGCAAATATAATATGCCATAATGTGTAAAAGCTCCTTTACTAGGAACAAGAGCTTTTGTTGACAAATGTGCATTCTCTGCTATTTTAGTGCTGGGTAATTATGGCTGCTTTGATGGGGTCCCGAATCCTGTAATGCCACATAGTACGGGAAGGATTATTTTTAGTACAGAGAACCTTTCTTGTCTTACCACATCACCTAACATGTTTATTCCAGATGTCATACATAATATATATCCTACTTTTAGACATCATCTGTGTTTTGGAGGAAATGTGAGCTTGTGTGTTTGTGTGCCACAGTGGGTCCAGCCATGGTTATCCTCATCTCTGTGTGCGGTGTGGCAGCGGTCCTCCTCTTGTGCTTGTGTGTGTGTCTCTGCAAGTGCTTCATCTGTACGGATGGTGAGTCTAAAATCTAAGCTTTTTTTTTTTTTTTTTTTTTTTTAAAAAGCTTGCACATTTACATTTCTTAAATAGCATTCAGTTACTGGAGTGCTAGGATTTAGCTTGACACAACAAGGCCAGCTTTGCCGTTTAGTGGTGTCAAAAGGCATTTCGGAAATGCAGTGAGTGTAGTTTTTGCAATAATAAATTACAGCCTGTCATCAAACATAGACTAACTTCTGTTACAAGACTATATGAAGATTTCCCTTATATGGTTGGTACTCTCAGTCCTAGTAGCTCCAAACATGGCTGAAGAAAGTCCATAAGAAGCCCTTTGAGGTATTCCCTCAAAGTTCAGCAAAACAGTGAAGTTATTCTGGGAAGCCTTTATGAGGAACCATGTAATTATATATGTCAAGCAGAAGAAATTACCAGACTTTTGTTGTTGTTGTTGTTGTTGTTGTTTTTATTAAATTCTGCTTCACTTAAGGTTTTCTAGGTTTTCCTTTGTCACAGGATGTCCATGATGTGAGAAAAACCCTCAGTGCATATGCAGTGTTTGTCTAGTGGCCTGCTGTGCTGGCCAAGTTTTGAGTGCCTCTTGTCACCGTGACTGTGATAAAGTGTCCACATTTCTTCTGGTTACATGAACAGAAAACATCTTGGCATTTATGGACTGTGACATACCAAATCAGCCTCCAAGAACTATAGTGGCACAACTACTGCTTCAAGGACTGACAGATAAAACTTGTTTTCTTTTCAAACTTAAACCTAATTATTATACTAAGTATTAACATACTTACCATATATATTTAAAGATTGGTGGTGTCTTCACTACCAAGTTGAAACAAATGTGACTCTAACTTACTCTAACGTAGTAAAGATTTACAACACTGACAGCAAAAATGTAAATATTTGTTTGTAGCAATGGGAGAATAAATAACTTCTCAAAATGTTGAGCAAACATCAGGAACTGAAAAACAATTTCAAGAAAGACATAAAAGCAGCTCCTCAATTGACCACTTCAATCAGCCTTCAAAGTGGGTCAGTTCCCATTGACTTACAAATTGTTGAAATATCTTTGGAGCATAAAACAGTGTTGGTCTACAGAGCTAATTTGCCCCTTCTTGGTGACAATAATAAGTTACCAATTTATGATATTTTGATTCTGATAACTCATTTGTGTCTTTACTAATTTTTTTTCTATTTAAGCCCTGTTTTTGATGAAGATAGAATCCCATTTTATACCACAGATAGTATAAAAGTACAGATGTACCTTACTAACCAAGCTAACTAGCCAGCATTAGTTGGTGACAGTTGGTGATGTCACAGTGGCATCTTTAGCTTAGTCTTTGGAGTTCACGTTGAACTAATTAGAAATTAAGAATGTGGGTTTTTGTATTTGTATTTATTTTTTGGTTTTTTTTAGTTCCCATTGGGCATAAAAAATGTGTTTCTTTTAGCTGACATTATTCATCCATTGTGCTTTGCAGACAGGGAAAATAATAGGAATACAAGGAAGCATAAATTTCTTACTAACAATAAATGCATAGCCTGAAAGATACTTAGCTGCCAGAAAGGAAACCATTCACAGCTTATTTCTGCCAATGTTAATAGCTGTGTCTGCCAATTTTGATTACAAAAAGGATATTACAGTTTATATTTTTTATATATATAATTACAGTTAAGTTGGAGATTTCCGATGTTTCAGCTGTTTTTATTATAACAAAACATGAAACACACTAACAGTTACCAGAAAACACTCTCTAAAGGTCAATATTCAGCTTCTTTTCACACTCAGGCGACATGGCAGATGCCTTCTCCGAGGTCATTGACACTACCTTCCCTGCTGTTAACACCTTTCCCACAATAATGACTGAGTGAGTTGCCAGTGTAATGTGGCATGTGGGTGGTTGCCCATTTCCCCCTTATCATAAATTACCTCCACACCAAAGGGAGGCAGGGAAACTCTGGCTTGTGCTGTATTGACAGAGGCCTTGGCTTGAAGCTGGTGCTCTGGCTGGCAAAACAAAAGCTGTAAAGGAAGAAAAACAAAAGTAGAGCTGATGTGTCAAGGTCGGGTCACATGACTGTTCTTGACATCCATAGCTAATACAATCACACGCATCAACAACAGTCAAAAAACTATCATCCATTATAGCTTAAATATGTCATCCCCTCATGGACATTTTTATGTTTGATTTTTCAAAGATTTTTTTTTTTCAATTTTTAAAAAATATTTTCAGTGATGTTGTAAAGGTGGGAATTCACTGCACTCTACCCTTGTCACCTCTTCATGTCAAGTTTCAAAGCTAGGTTTTGCCTACACAAGAGAGTCCCCATTCATGCTGCTGATATAAGGGTGGTTCTGTTTTTGTCAGGAACACTCTTAAATACTATGTTAGCAGTGTGATTGATTGTGCCAAGTTTGACCAGAAAATTGAGCGTGGGATATGTTGAATAGATTGCATTGGCTTTGTTGTAAAAATAGATTTTTCCCAGGAAATGAAGCCCTTGTTTCCTTGAAACATTCCTTGAACCACAAGTTTCCTTGTTTTCCAACTATGTGGGACTTGAGCGGAATAACAAGTGATTGTGCCGATTGTCTGGAGTTAGCAGGCAAAAGAAAAGACCCTCTTTCTTGGTCTAATCCCTGAGACTAAGAAAGAAGGCAGACATTAAGGGGGCCTGGATGAGGGAACTGTGACAAGTCCTAAGTTGAAAGGCTGCCCAGTTGATAACAACGTCCCCTCTCATACTCAGCTGTACAGACACACTCTTACCATATGTATTTCCCAGTCTTGGCCAAGTTGGCATGTGGAGCAAACACAGGCTTTTACTGTGATGTGATTCAGATTGCAGTTAAAGCTGTGATGCAAAGTGTCTTTGTTTTTACTTTTAGATAACCTGACAAGTTTTGTTTTGTTTTTTAAAATCAGACAGCACAACAGCTTCATGTATACTGATCATTTAATGATTTTATGATATCACCTGATGACACAGTGATTAAGCCAAGATCATCACTGTCATTAATAGAAAATTTAATTCTAGTTATAGGATCAATTCACAATATAAACATAGTATCACGTGTAAAAATTCAGCTGCAATGCATCTTTCCCATACTGGGATCTAGTTTATACATATGGATCAAGAGTTATTTGCATATGAAAGTAGAGTACTGTGAAAAACTCTTGAGACACAACTTTGCAAAAACAATCTTAAATAGTATCTTTAGGCAGATTGCTGCTAGTATTTTGCAAAACTAAAAAACAATTTCTTCCATTTCTTTTGTTGAATCTGTGAAAAATGCCAAAGATAACACAGTTTGAAGGGCAGAAAATAGTATTTATGGTGACTACCAAGGTGATTCCCAAAGAGCTATTAGCTGAAAACTGGTTATGTCTGCATGGTGTGCAGTGTGTCCTTAAGAAATCTGAGGAAATTGGACAAGTGGAGGACAAAAGAAGAAGTGTCATGCCTAAAAGACTATACAGCAGATGAACAGTATCTGAATGTTGTCTCCTTAAAAATAAAAAACAAATCACACAGAAACTGAGACATCTGACCCTTCAGAAGGCTCATCAGAAACGATCTCAGTGGAAGGTTAGCTCAAGTCAAGGTCTTCCTAAGGAAGGAAAACTGGGAGTAAAAGCTGAGGTATGCCAAATTACACAATAACTGGACTGAAAATTAGTGACAACAGGTCTGATGGAGTTATGAGTCCAAGTTTGAAATTTTTGCTTCAAATCATTATCAATATGTACAGAGGGGAGCAGCAGAGAGGTAAAATAGTGCATTTCTACAGCCATCTGTAAAAGTCCCAGGCACAATCATAGTTTGGGGACACATTTCAGCCAGTAGTGTTAGTGATCTTGATGGAAGTATGAAAACAGAAGAGTACTGTCAGATTGAGATTGACCATGCAATACCATCTGGAAAGCATCTGGTTGGAAAAAGCTTCATTTTTCAGCACAACAAACATAGTGCCAATGCCGTAAAAGGGTATCTTCATAGAAAAACACACAATGGAACACTCAGTCATGGATTGGCCTCCCCAGAGCCCAGACCTCAACATTATTGAAGTAGTGTGTCATCATGTTGACAAGAGAACAGAACAAAAGGCAGAAACATCCAAAGAAGAGCTTTGAATGTCTTTCAAGAAGTCTGGAGAACTATTCCTGAAGACTACTTAAAGAAATTACTACAAAGCTGCCTAAGCGAGTTCAGGATATATTTAAGAATAAAGGTAATCATACAAAATACTGACTTTCAAGGTTATTAGAATGGTTTCTGGTTTCCCTTTGTAGTCCACTTGAAGTCCAAGTTCTTTTGACCAGATGTTTTTGAAATGGCGTCGGCTGCATGAAGGTTAAAATCTTGTGTAGAGAACAAGCAAGAGATTTCATTTGATTAAACGCAATCTAGAAACTCTTCTCATGGTAATTTTGTTTTTTATTAGCTTTTGTAAATTTATCTGCTTTTGTCTCCTGGCATGCAGGAGAGGGAGTCTTCAATCGGGTATGAGCTATCCAGACATCCTAGCAATACTGGAAGCATAGAAAAGCTAGTTACTTTCCCAAGCACTACACCAGCACACTATTCAATGGGTTTTCAAATTGGGCCAGTTGTAGTTTACAAAGAATGAAACAAACACGAGTGATATTCCTTTTACAAATCAGAACGACCTTCTGCTAAGTTTGTCTGTGTTTCAGTCCTGCTAAGGATCTAATATTGCTTGTTAACATCCACCTTGTAATTGTAATCTTGTCTGTCATTTTTGTAGGCATGGTTGTTGCATGTGATTGATAAATTTAGCTACACATAAGATGCTAGGGGACCTGGCTGTACTCAGCTTGCACTGTTATGAGAGCAGAACTGTTGTTAATGAAACCATGAAATCCATTCAAAGAAATAGTCTCCATGCAAGTCTTGTTTTTACATTACTTTTCCTAAATATATCTGTGGAAAAATAGTAACAACCACAGTTAAAACATCAGTTTATGCATTAATTAAAAGTATTAATCTAATTTATAAGGACTGGGAAAGATATGATTAACAGCATAATCACCCAAACCAACAAGAACCATCATGTTTTGATTCAAATCTTGCTGAGTGCTGGAAACAAATTACAAAATAACCTATTTTGGTAAATAACCAAAACGAAGCAAACTATAGCAGGTTACCATGTGTTTCCAAAGATGCTCTGACTAACAAAATTAATTTTATGGCTTGTAATGTAATTTTCCTTAATATTTCCTACCATGTCATTTTTTTCAGCAATTCACCTCAGGGCAGAAATCTGTACTTCTTCTCTGAGTTAGAGTAAAAGCTGAAAATCCTGCACTGTGCACCAGCCGGTCTCTAAAACTATTGCTGACAAAAGTCTCTGAAATGCCCAGTTACAGAGAAACCCACTGTGAACCCATTGAGGTACTGTAATGTCTGCGGTTGAAGACAGATCATGAAAAAGCCACAAATAGGCCCTGGTTGTTCCTGCTCAAACAGTGGGTGTAATTCGCACTCTGCCTGCCTCGATCTCGGCTGGGAAGAAGGACCAAGGCCGGGGCCTCTTCCAGTAAAATGTTGCTGGTCTATTTGGGGCAGTGTTTGCATGATTTTTGGCATGGTTGGGTGGTGATATGTGGACTGCAAGGTCTGCCGCTGGCTGAACTACAACTAAAGATAAGAGTGTGAAATCTTTAATCATGGAAAGAAAATGTTTTCAGTGGCATCTTTTAATCTGAGGCACCAGAGGAAATATGGGGCTGGCACCACATCCGGTCCGGCACACAAACACAGTTACCACTTGAATCATGGGGGCAGAACTGATAGCTCCCAAGATATCAGAGGGAGGACAAAGGAACAAACTTTAGTCTCATGTTATCTTAAAAGGAACACAGCTTCCTAATGTGGAGAAGGTGACACCTACTGGTTGCCACACTGAAACAACAAACAGCTTTAACAAGCATTTATTTCCATCTGCACTAATGGTTTTCCACTAACTCACAGCACAGTTAACCCGTCGCTGATGCTCTAATTGTCTTTTAGCCTCCATGTGTCGATTTTGCAGTGGTGCTATAGACTTTCCTCTCTAAATAACTCACATTGCTGCCACATGTAGATTTAGGTGTGGCAGGCATTTAATTATGTCTGTGGAATTCATGCAGTGTTTCATTATTTTGTGTATGTGGTCTTTTTAGATACGAGGGGGCGTTTTTGGGGATTTTGTGAGTGCACAGACGTGTAAAGGCTTGCTGTGTTTCTTTTTGCATTCCTGAGTGGGATTTATATCAAGTTAATACACCCTGTTGCTGATGATATTGTGACTTTTTTACATTTAGAAATACTCTGAGGGCTTCTTTTTATAGACTAACCTCCAACTCCGATCTTGATTAATAAAACTGGATGATAAATCAAACAGTTATGTATAGCCACAGCGCCAGAGCCACTTTGGATTTAAAATTACAAGACTGAGTTTATAAACAGTCCAGTTACTGACAATGCCATATAGACTGGGATTTTTTTGGTCAGCTTGTGTAACTCCTTTCAATGTCTCAACCGGTATTTTTGATGGATTGACATGAATGTTGCTCATGTCCTAGTTGCTACACCCATCTTTCATATCATGTTCCTTTTTCAGTGGTCTTAAATGCACATACTAAAAACTACGTTTCCATAAAGCTATGTTTTATGAAAATGGCGATAGACTGGTCCATTAGCTTTTCTTAACCCTTATAATTATCATAGCATATGTATGCATGTCTGTTTGAGAATTCTCCTAGACACGTTACACAGTCTGGATGGAACTTTTTACCAGGATTATAAAAATCTATTTAGCTTCTGGGAACTATGTTTATAATTCTCAAATCCTAATAGATCGTCAGCTGATGTCAAAATGAGCAAATGTTACGTATACGTGTACCTTGTTGTCATTACCTGTACGTGTATATGTATGTGTTTTTATATAGATTTTGCAAACATTTTTTAGGCCAGTGAAATGTGTTGCTTTCCAATACCTGTAAATAAGCATTTGTCAAACAGTGACACTAATAGTGCCTGTCACTGACTACTTTGTCTTATACAATATGAAACTTGCAAAGAAGAACAATAAGTGCATGTTTTTATTATTAATTTGCTTGGTGTTGTGAGTTTTTGCATTCTCACTTCATACAGAGATATAATGAAGATAAAAATGATAACATGATAAACTGACACACACACCTGTGTTTTCATGCATGATCTAAATGAACAAGTGCTGCAGGCCTGGAAAAAAACACCAATAGGGTGGGTTTGGGCCTTAGTGTGGTTGGTTTCTTGATAGTGGTTTAAAACCGATGGAAAACTTAATGAGTGACTAATGGACCAATACCCTAGAAACCTGATGTTGCCCTCATCAACCTGAAAAAGTCTCTTTACTAATGAAATCTAAACAACATCCTACCAGGAAAAGGCGGTTACAGTCTGAACAGGACATGCAAGGCTGTCAAGGAAGAATTGTGTGATAGATTTTGAAGTGGAAAATTAAACACTGTGGAAATTTTCCGGTGGTCTGGGGACAAAGGTGCGGGCATGGCAAATAACTTTGTGTGTCTGTCTCTTTCTATCCAGACTGATTTGGAGTCTGGCGTCACCGCTGCTTTGATGAAGGTCCAGTGAAGCTCTGAGCCTGACCTAGCTGCTCAGCACCGTGCCCTTCAGTTCAGTATTCAGAGGAAGGAGGAAGGGAACAGAGCTGAGCCAACACTGGGCTGAGCTGGGAGGGTACTGCTAGTGTGGACACCAATTTACTACAAAGTAAACAAAACTAAAACCACATTATTTAATGCTAGTTATTATACTTACAGTAGAGCACTGGAGATGATTGTTGATGAAACCCTTTTATATAAAAGATAGCAAGGCTGAGAGATGCAGAAGTAGATGTGGCAAAATGGAGCTCCAGTGGTGAGATTAAACAGTGCTTCCTCTCTTAAGAAGTCGTTGTAGTGTCTGTACATGTGTGTGTTTGTATGTGTGTTTTAGTTATTCTCTGATGTCAGAAAATGGTGTGATAAGTTATATATTTTTTCAACTTTCAGTAGCTATATGATTGCATGGAGTGTCATGTAAATTTACAGTTGTGGTCAGAAGTTTACAAACACTCATCGAGGGTATGAATGTCATGGTTATTTGAGGATTTTTAATGATTTCTTTGAACTTTACTTTTTCCAGGGTGGAATGATTGTGCAATATAAATCTTTAATGACTTTAAAAAACAAGACTTGAGTGAACAAGTTTGAACTGATTTTGGATTTTCTTTAATCCAAACAGGGTCCAAATTACACATAAAGCTTGAAACACCACACTAACATTTGGTTAAGTGTTCTTTAGCAAGTTGCACTTTAGCCAGATGTACTTGGTAGTCATCAAGAAGCAAAAACCGCTCTTGTTGCCAAAATTTGTAGACTTCATTTAAGTTGGTTGGTTAGCTGACACAGACCTGGCTTTAAAGTTTTGTTCACAAATTTTCAGTATGGTTGAGGTTTAAGAAGACCATTCCAACAGCTTCTTGTCAGCCCGTTTATACCTTCCAAAACCAGTTTTGATGTGTGTTTCATTGTCCTGTTGGAACACTCAGTTGTGTTGTCAGCCAACTAGATGTTGATTTGAGGTGAAGTTGCAGAATTTGGAGGTAGTGATTCTCATTCATTATTACATTTACTCTGTGGAATGCCCCCAGTACCACTGGCTGCAAAACAGTCTCCATGCCTTGTGTCATTGTGGCTAGACAGCTCAATCTTTGTCTCATCTGACCATGAAACTCTTCTCCAGAAGGCATTTGTTCCGTGCGGGCTGCTACAAACTTTAGTCGAGCTTGAAGGTATCAGTTTTGGAGCAGAGTTGGCATCTCAGTCCATGGTGATGTAAAACTGGCCTCACTGTGGACAGTGTTGCTGGTGTTCCAGTAGTTTCCAGCTCATGGCACGCTTGAGCCTTGATGTTCCTGAACATCCTAAGCAAATTCCTCAAATCTGATGGTGACACTTTTGGTCTTTTTCCAGATCTTGGCAAAGTGGTGATGCATCTGAATACCTTGTACTTGTTTGAACAGTCTGCAGTTGTTTAAAAATGGCTTCAAGAGACCTTCCCAACTTGTAGACATCTACAATTCTCCTACTTAGAACTTCTCAATTTTTACAATATTGGTAAATCCAATGAGTGCTGAAAAAACAAATCCTTTTTTTGCTAGCAATTGAAATGACCAGTTGTAGTCGATTATGATGACTAGTGAGACGTTAACAGGCTTTGCTCTTGTCAAGTTAAAGACAATGTAAAACCTTTAGCGCCACTTATTCAAAGATTTAAATAAGGAAATGTATGTATGTGAGTCTGTATGCATGTTTGAGCCTGTGTGGATTAGAGAAAATCCAAGATAAGTTCAAACTTATGGAATCCTGTACAATCATTCTACCCTGGAAAAAGAACAGTTCAAAGAAATCATTGGAAGCCCAAAATTACTATGACATTCATGTCATTCATGAGTGTTTGTAAACATCTGACCACAACTGTAACTACATTTTTTCTATCATGTTTGGAATTGTGACAATATAGTAGATAATAACATGTTGTTATATATATATATATATATATATATATATATATATATATATATATATATATATATATATATATATATATATATATATATATATATATCATATTAAACCCTTATAAAACATAGTTCATAGATCACTAAACTGGAAAAAATGTTGATGTCACATATATGTAGGTGTCATCAGATATTGACTGAAAATCTCTTTAGAATTGGAAGACCAGAGGCACAAACAAACGTGACACAGAAAAACCGAAACCACCGAAACTGTTTGGACTTTGTGATTGTGAAAATACTTTGTTTCAGAACCTTTTAAGGTGGCTGAACATTTCAAGCCACATCACTTGCTCTTTGCCTGATTGCTGTGGGACACCAATATCACCACCGTGAAGCTGTCACTTCACCTGACATCCCTCCATTTGTGGTTGTGATGTAGAGAAGAATGATGGCTAAAACGGCACCAATTGTGAACTTGGAAGTTACGGGAAAGTAAAAAAAATCTGACGTTTAGTAAACCGGCCTGTGTGAGTCACCCTGAAGGATGGTTTGTGGTGGAAAAGAATGAAAAGTTTGTTATTTTTAGCTGCTGCCTGCAGGACAGAGACGGGTGGTCGACCTGTAACATTTGTGTGCTCGGTGGTTAACACCGCCCAAACGATTTCTGTGCACATGAATCCTGAGAATTACTGTTGGCATAACTGTCTGAGAGATAGAAGGCGTTCTTGTGTCTTTCTATGTGTCTGAGTGAGTAATCTGAGTTCAAAAGAAACACAGAGTGCATCTATGTCTATGTGTGTGTTTGCATTTGCTGCCATTGCTGTACAGTATTATAATTTACAGAGTTAAACTGTAGGGAGCACCAGTGCTATGTTTATTGGCCTACATGGGCAGTTATTGGTTTATTTTAGAAACTCAGAGTATAATGCTACAGTGAAGTCTGTTATCTGTGTATATAAACACAGTTTGAAGGTTTAAATATTAATAAATGTCTTTGATGATAAGAAACTAACAAGCTGATTGTGTTGCTTATTTTGCCTTTTTTGTATCAATAAATCTGTTAAATACTGTCCTGCACTTGTGCTGCGAGATAAATCTTAAGCTAATGTGGATCAGCACTGGGTTAAATAAATTAAAAACTTTTATCTGCTGTCTTTTCGCTGCTTCTTTTAATTGATTTTGCTGAATATCACAATAGTATGAAGTGATACCCTCATACTAGCTTGGATTCTTTTGAGATTATTTGGCAGTGATGTATGGGGACCGTGGGTGTTACATACTGAAACTCATTTCCTCCACAGCCCACTGCTGTGACTGTACTGTTTTACTTTCAGAACCTGTAAGTGGTATAACGGCATCTCCTTCTTTGGAAAATAAAAAAGGAACAAAAGAATAAATCTGTGACTAACCAATGCAAATATTTTAAGATTAAAATAGCTTTAACCAGTTTAAAATTTGTTGTTTCGAATATTATTTAAATGACTCACTTGTGAGTCAAGTTTCACACCAAAAAAAACCCTTAAAGTGTGCAGTGAGTTAAACCTTTTTTGTATGTTTGTATGCTTTTAAGCTTAAACTGGATTTTGGTTTCATTTTGAATTCAATTACCACGTATAAACTAACATCATTGGTTTCCTATTATTTTGTTTCAAAACGGCTGCTATGAAATAGGTGCATTCATCCACTTTCTTAACACTCTATCCAGTCTGGGAGACAAACAACCATACGCTGTCTTACTAGAATCACCAAATAACCGAAACAAGCATTTCTTTGGGCCGTGGAAGATGAAGCTGCTGAAGGAGCGTCACCATGCTGTTCTGTACAAATCAGGAATTACAACACAATGGATGCCTGAAATAATCACACTATTTTCAACATCTACAGTCTATTTCATAAGACTCTATGCAGTCCTGGGAAAAGCTAAGCAGACAGCATGATTCAGTAGTCTGAGGAACCACCTTAAGCAACAGCAACTTGAACTGGTGTGTTTGGCCTTTTCTGTCTCTCGTATCATTATGTAGCAATTTTTGCCCAGTCTTCTGTACAATGTTGCTTCAGTTCATTCACATTTGCAGGCATTTGTTTATGCACAGTTGTCTTAAGGCCTTAAAGGTCTCTTTGACTGGGTCATTGTAGCACCTTGATTCTTTTCTTTTTCAGCCATTCTGATTTAGATTTGCTGCTATGCTTAGGATCATTTTCCTGGCTGTGCCAGGCTTTAGCTCTCAGACAGACAGCCTCACATCTGAGTCTAAAACACTTTGGTCTACAGAGGACGTCAGCTCAGGGTGCCCAAGTCCTGTGGCAGCAGGAATAACCCCAAATCATCACCTTTCCACCACTGGGGGTGTTTGTGCTGATATACCGAGTTTGATTTTTGCAAACTTGGAGCTATGCATTATAACAAAACATCTGTACTTTGCTCTAATTTGTCCAAAGGATATTTCTCCAGATGTCTCGTGGTTCTTTCAGATGCAACTTTGCAAACCTAAACCATGTTGCCATGTCCTTCTTAGTGAGAAGAGGCACTGTCCCAGAAACCCCTCCAATCAAGCCACAGTCTTCTTCCTGAACTGTGTTGAGCATTTAGCGTGCTAACTGAGGCCTGTAGAGCCTGAGAGGTAGCTCTTAGATTTTTTCAGTTTCAATCTGAGGTAAGGGGATTGTAGAGTCATCCATGTAAAAACTGTGGCATAATTTGCAAAAGATGCTTCAGATCTTCTGTTTTTATAGAGGTGATCATACTTAATTAGCTGATCAGTTAATCAAATACATTTGATTACCAGCACCTCACTGCTACTTACTCTCTTAATTCCAGTGGAAGCAGTAAGGATGTACTCAGTTTTTCACAGGACTACATAAATTGTTATTATTATTATTAAAACTGTCTTTACATGTGACTTGCATATGTTATGCACATGTTTTTTTTCTCATTTTTTTCTTGTCTTTTTACAAAACTGTTTTATCTTCTTTTTTTTGTTTGTTTGTGTTTTTGGTTTATTTATGTTTCTTCCTGAGGTGAAGCATAACCATTTTTGTTTAGTTTCCACTGGTTTCCACAGTAACAATGACAGGAAAAAAATGCCAAGTAGCTTACTATATATTTTCAGTGTTATCAGTGACCCTGCTGTTATTAAAGCAAATAATTTGACTGAAAACATTGACTGTTATACCAAACAAGATTGTTATACAGGCTTATCTGGCAGACGCCTTTTCTTGTATATTTTACAATAAAAGCACTAGACCACTAACAAGAAATTATTTTACTCATTGTTCAACTTCCTTTTTGAATGTTTTAAGGATTTATTTATTCACCTACAGCGTGGCAGAAATAACATATCATCAGGCCAGCTGGCCTGAAACAGAAGTTTACTGTTCTGTCACTAGAGAGCGACCTTGTTTAACTTGATTTAAAAGTCAAAGACGTAACTTTTGTGAAAAGTGAGTATGTGCTTGTGTGAGTGTCTGTGCCAGATTTTGCAGCAACGCACGTCAACTTTTAGTACCTATGAAACCACAACGTCCTACAGGTGCCACATGCTCCATGAAGGCCTCCACTGTCAGTCTGACCCCTTCTACCTCTGCAGTACCCTCTGCTCACTATAAAGCAGTTATTAGAGGCCTTTTTGTCCACATTTAAAAAGAAATCTTACACTTTTTGTAGCTTTAAAACAGCTGCAAACTGCTTTTTTTGCCGATGTTGGTGTCGATTATGAAATCTTTATCAGATAAGCGCTGTGGTTAAAGCCACAAATTAGAATTTCAAAGCCTAAACTCAAGCGCTTTCCTTTTAGTGTTATTTATATACATGTGTCATTTACAAGCATGAATGTAATGTTGCTGCAGGCTGGGTATCATCAGTGTCAAAGCATGTGACTAGCAACAACATGTTTTTCTTAATATCCGTGAGATTGCATTTGCATCATGGATTCTGCATGACTGAAAAACTTTGTTCTTCTTTTTCAATGCTAATTCTCTGTACTCTTCTGTACTGTGCATGATTTAAATTCTAACACCATTTAACTGGTGAGAAATTGCCCTTTTTTATTGTCTGTGAACATCAGTTTAGAAATGGTTCCTGTTCCAGACTTAAGGTAACGTAAATATGGGATACTCAGGAGAATTTCTTGGTTCATTTTTTTATAAGCGTCTGTTGCTGGTTTCAGTCTGAAGTGAAAGGTGTCACTTCCTGCATTCAAGGTGTAAGAAAGTACGTCACATCTTTGGATGAGCCAAAATTAAAAATAGGGAGGCGAGGTTTCATTGACTGTGCCAAGCATGTGATTCTGCACATGCTGTGAGTAATCCAGACAACAGAAAGTGAAAAATATGACATAAAAATCACATGCTCTCAATCCCCACCTTCCAAAGTCCAAACTGTTTATGATTCTCAATTTAGGATTATAACTTGAGAGTATATTTCAGGTTAATTAGCAAGAACCAGCATGTAGCATGCATCGGAAACAAAAACATGTAAGTCAAACTAATAATGGCCTGAAAAGGCTGCTCTGTGGTGCGGTGGTTGGCACTGCTGTCCTACAGAAAGGATGTTATCTGGTCAACTGGGCCATTTCAATGTAGAGTTTAAGTGTGCTCAGTGTGCCTGTGTGGGTTTTCTCTGGAGTTTTTTGGGTTTGTTTCTGGGTACTGCAACATGCTTGTTACAGTCTGTGTGAGGGCCCTGTGGTATATTTTATTCCTGCACAGTTGGTGTGAGGCACCCACAATTTCGTTGTACATGTACAGTGACAGTAAAGGGCTATTCTATTCTATTCTATTATGACCTGCCTTTGATGTACTCTGCCTTTGTCCCTCTGTCATCACATGACCTTAAGTTAACTAAGCTTTGGCTATCTTATTACAGCCCCATATTTTCAACCTTGCAAAGCCCAATAACATTCTATATCTTTTTGATTGTTTAATATGATACTTTTCTTACAAATAACTTTTTTTAGTCAAAGTCAAAGTAAACTTTATTGTCATCTCTGCCATATCCAGTGCAGCATATAGAGAGACAAGATGACGAGGCTCCGGTTACATCAGCTCATAAACAAGCTAATAAATAGATATAAAAAAGGAGAAGAAAATAATAATAAATAATAAATAAATGCTTAAGAGTTACAATTACAATTAGCTTGCTTATCAACTAAGCAATATCCATTCAATTTTAGCCGAAATATGTTATTGGCCTTAAAGATCAAAGGACTCAAAAGCACTCTCTTCTAAACTTAGAAAAACTCAGGCGTTTTGGAATGCAAGCATTGATCAGGACATTAAACAGATTTAAACATTTGGTTAAACATGAACAGGTTAAATTAATGTATTATAAATGTTATTTAGTAGACAGTGGCTTGACATTCTTTCAGTTTTTGCCGCATATGTCTCTTCTAGAGAGCATAAAAACAACATGAATCCAGAACGCACTCCTACTCTAATAAGTCATTAATATTCAGTATTAGTGATTTTGCTGGCTTACTAGAGGGTAATATCACCTTGTTATTAAACCCAGTTTTCATTAAAGACTTTTTTCAGCCATGCTATGATGGCAGCATAAGTTGGTTCATCCACTCCTTGTACTAGAGGTACTGATGTTAACATTTATTGAAGACCTACCTATTCTCACGGGTTTTCAGATCACTTTGAAACCGACTATGAGTCTGTTCTGTCTTAGTTTATCTTGGTTCTTTATCTTAATGGATGATGCATGTATGTGTGTATCCAGGAAACTGTACAGATCTTCAGAGTTGTCACATTACATTGCTAGTGATAAAAGAAAAGCCTAATTTTATAGCCTATAGGGATAAGGTCAGAAATACTATAATGGCAGATAGCTTAGACTACTCCAAAGTTAGCAAAACAATAATAAACCACCTAAAAAATGTGTGAAATTATGTTTTTTAAAAAGGATGTCTACAAAATCAGCACTGGTAATGGAGATGAATTTCAATATATAATCCCCATCAGGTTTGAGCATAAGTCAGGTTTTGGTTGTCAAATAATAATTTATGACCAATCACTTTCCCAACAACCTCAGCTGCAGTTTGTATTCACTTGAAACTAACAAATTAGCATTTAGCATATTAGCTTAGCAACCTGCTAAATTAGTATCTGATAGGCCCAAACATTTAGCCAAGGTTTCTGCTTGTTAAAATAGCCATCTTTCATAAGTGCTGCACTAACTATCACACATAGCATTCTGTGATAATGGCTTTACTATTAGCCTGCAAATTATAATTATTTATAATTAAATAATAATTAAATAATTATAATTATTTTAACAATTTTTGTTTCCTACAAAATTTGGTTGGTGCAGGCCTACCCAAAGTGTGGGGCCCGCCCCCTAGGGGGGGGCGCAGGGCCATTGCAGGAGGGGGATATGAAAAGGAGGGGGGAGGGGGCACAAAACGCTTGGATACTGCTAGCACGGGGCGCCCACACAAACACAAATCAGGAGATGAAGCATAGCTGAATATGTTTCCAAACCAACTTCATTCTAAGCCAAAGACTAGAAAATATGGTGAAGCAAATCTTCCCTTTGATTTCACCTGCACAAGTGCCAAGGTAGGTCTCCCCTGCATAATTGGTTTTCCCTGCATCGGGAACACGCGCTGGGCTCTTCAAATCACGGGCAAACAGTATCCCACATTCTTGATTTTTAGTTCACAAACTAACTACTCCTGACATTTTGGAGCTCTTTATACAGTAAAGTTACAGTGGGATACAAATCAGCCTGATCCTGCCACGATTTGTTCCCCCGGTTCAAATCACAGACAAACAGTATCCTACAGCTGTTTATGTTTTTAAACCCATTTTGCACAGAGAGGCATTTTTGGAAAAATGTATTGACAGCAATGTTGAATATTATTACACGGGAAAAAAATAACTACACGTAAAATAATCACACCGTGACACCTGTGTCTTTCTAAATGGAGGGACAGTAACTGCGTGTGTGTATGTAAGCGTGTAAAACCTGAAGATAGTCAGATTAACAGTAACAGTATTTTGTTAATATTTCAAAAATACTCGTGTAGGTGCGGACGTAGCGTAAAAGAGTTAGTAGTTTATTTTATTACTACCTGTAATTTATTGCAGATTACTTGTATTTCCTTAATTGTTTACGAAATGTTGTGGTGTGACCGCAATGGAGCAAAATAGGGGTGTGTGTGGTTGGAGGATGTGTTTGTGCGTGGGGGGGGGGGCATTTTTCTTGTAAAACAAAGGTGGGCCTAGCAAAAAAAAGTTTGGGAACCACTGGGTTGGTGCAACATAGTAGTAACATTCCTTATTCTGATGCTTGATATTCTAAGCTCAAAAACACTGGACCTGAGCATTGCTGTATTGTTACAAAAGAATGTTCTAAATATATTTCATCAACTTTTTAAAATGTTTCACAGTTATTATTACACCATTACCCCAACTGTGATAGAAAATTATGGGTGCAACCTGTAAAATACATCGTATTACTGTTTTATTACATTGCTGCAATGTTGCACAAGTGTCTCATTGCCGTTTGGTTAGTTTGTCACAATAGAGCAATGCTGCGACAATATCACCATCTGGTTATAATGGAAACTTTCCAAACTATGAGCTAATGCATTGTAGCCATTGTGCAATGTGCTTGTAGTGTGGTTTATTTTAGACACATCAAAGTATTTTGTTTTGTTGTTATTTTACAAGTAACTTTTGAAGTAAAATATAGTTTTCTCAGTGCAATAACAGCTGTGGGATAATGAGTGGAAGGCTAACTTTATGAGTTACATCTTCCTTTTCTTTTTCTGTAAAACCATTTGAGCCGTTGTCTTCACATATGCTCATGTGGTGTGTGGTTCAATTCTACTTCCTGCTCCCAAATGCAAAGACACTCAAATACCAAAGAAGAAAAGTTTCTTTAATCATCAACGACAGAGAGCAGCGATGCAAACACACTAATTCAATCATAAATACAGTCAAAGGTTCTGTTTGCACAGGATGTGTGCAAAACTGTTACCTGTACAGGAAGCAAAACTATTACCTTTCCAATGTGTCATACACCACACACACGCACGTACACACGTGCACACTTACGCACACACACACATGCACCCGCAGTCTTTGCAGACTAAACAATAGTGGTTTCTCAAGTAGGAAATTTCACTTCTACAGTTTGATTTGATTTACAGGAATTCAAAAAATGCTAAACTGGGTACACGGTAACACACACCAGTGAGACGCCAGTAAATTTAAAGTATTTAAATAAGAAATTGTAGCAAGGCTTAGCTCACACATCAGTAAAATATGCTGATTATAATAAACTGGGCTTCACAGACTGATTTTACAGCATTTCAGACATGAGGATCGTCATCATACATCGTTGTCATAGATATGAGTGTAGAGCTCCTGACTTGGTTTTGTTGTCTTCCTCGGTTTTCCTGGATAACACAGATGAAAGGAAGTCAGTTCATCTTCTCAGGATCATGATAGTGAATGTGCACAGCATAACATAAGTATTAACTTTATGTGCAATTTTAAATAATTAATTGTTGGGTTTTTTTTACTATCTTTCGGTTTAAACTTTATCCTTTCAGCAGCACAACCAGTTCCTCTATGTACAAACCCAAACATCTCACCTTTGCAACCTTGCTTCGATGTAACACACATTAATATTACTACGGTGACAAACACCACACTCCCAACAACACGGTATATGACTGGCCAGAAAGTGTCAGCAGAAGTTGTATTCACTGCAAGAAATCAGAGGACGATTGATGTAGCATCAAAGAAGCAGTGATATAAAAATTAGTGGTGGGAAACATAATGTTACCAAAATGAGGCAAGCGAAACGGTAAACGGAGGTTTCTTACCTGGTGCCAAAGTTGTCCACGAAGCTGTGGTGAGCTTCACATTATCTGAAAAAGATTTGAGCTGTTTGTTTTTCAGAAATCATATCATAAATCAGATTATCTGAGAATTAATGAGGGATGTTGAATGAATTATTCTGTAGCAGGAAAAAATAAAATCATGTAGTCATCATTTAGTCTTGATGTGCAAAAAGGTTCACTCACCGTGGACATTGACAGTAATTGCATGACTCATACTCCCTCCACCATGACACTGATACTGACCAGAGTTACTTCTGAGAATGTTTTGGAAGATCAAATAGAAGATCCCTGCTGACTTGTTTAAAGGTTTCCACTCTGTTTTAATGTCACTGCTGACATTGACGGGGACATCTGTTTTCTCAACTTTATACCAGGTTACTGTTGGTGGTGAATCACTGCAAAAAATAACTGTGCAATTAATCCTAAGTTGATGTCCAAGTGAGGCATTATGAACTGTGTTGCGACATATTCTAATTTCTGTAGAACAGTCAGAGTCACCTGCAGAAACAAGAACAACAAAATATAGATTAGGAAATACTGAGTATATATTTACCTAAATTAAGTTTTTCTAAATCTATCTGAATTAGATCACAGAAAAAGCTTTATAGGTTTGCATGCTGCACCTGTGTCACTAAACAGTACAATCAGGTTAGAAAGTCAGTCTGTGGTGTATTTGTGGTTTGAGCACGTTGCTGCTCTGAGTTGACTGAAACAAATTCTTTAAAAAAAGAAACAAACAGATTTAAGCTTTTTAAACTTTGGAATATTAGAGTCTGACTGTTTTTAGGATTTGGAACAAAATGTTCACAAAGTGGTTAAATATAAGTTTCCTTTAATGAGTCCAGTCCTTCAGTACATTAAAGATTTGTTAAAAGAATCATCAGGTTGTTTTTTTTTTTAAATTCAGATTTATATTGATTCAAGATTGGCACAGTAAATGGATGGTATTGTGCTGCTACTATTAACATATCCAGAAAAAGTCTAAAAGTCATTCACATGTTGAGCTAAAATCTACATCATAGCATCAAAGACCATTTCACAGCGTCTTGTCCTTCGTGTTGAGGCTTTTGGTAGACAGAGGGTGTGAGCGCTGTGCAGTCAAGCCTTTTGGTGCATCTTAAGAATACTATAAAAAAATACTAGACGTGTGCATTGAATTAACATTTAAGGTAAACAGTAAAGGATATTTAAAATTGTGTAGTTGTTTTCTGCATTTTCCACCTGTAACAATGCAAATATTAAACTCAGCAGGGTTCAGACTGAAATAGAGCCATTTAAAGTTAGTAAGAATCACTTACTCTGAGCATCCGGAGTGATAATGAGGACTGCGAAGATCAGCAAATAGAGGATGGTCCGGCACAAGTAATGTTTCATGGCAGACATTTAAGGGACCAGCTGTGTACTTGTGTAAAACCTGTATGTGCTCTGTATGTGACAGTGCATGATATATGGTTGACTTCACTTCCTGTTTCTGATTACAGGGGTCTTTGGATGCATAATAGTGTTACACCCAGTATGTACCTACCACAGCACCAACACACCTTGGTGTATTTTTCAGTTGTTTTTTTTTTTTACTTTAGTGCTTTACACGAACACAGTATGAGAATAATTCATTAATTAAAATGAGACATATAGAAAAATCATTATTATTTAATTGCACAAAATGACTAATATTACATCCTAAACTTCCAAATGAATCACTAAAACTACAGGAGCTCATCAGTCAACAATTTAGTTCTTTCTTCTTTCTTTTGTCCCTAACCGGCGGTTGGCAGGGAAGGTTTCCATCTTGGTCAACAATGCATTTCCAGGCCGGGCGATCTCTGGCCTTGACCTTTCCAACTACATTAATGTAGTTGGAAAGTGAGTGGATAGCTGATATGGTACAGACAGTGTGTAAACCATAACTGTTATCAGAGGTGTGGTTTCACAACAGTACGGATGTCATGGATGTGCACTGACAACCACTGAGACTAATTTAAGTAGCAGGTTAATAAACATTTGATAAACCAGTGAGCGTTAATGGCAGGATGATTGTGTGCATAGCATTGGCTGAAAATAACAGCACCCACATTCTTGGTGTTGAACTAGCATGCCAACAGAACAATTATGCTGCTGTTTAACATCATTTTGTAGCAACACTGGAGCTCTGCAGCACACAGGAATAAGGCCGATACAAAATTTTGGAAATAACAGCAATTTGCAAAAGAAAAAACACACAAGCATTTTAGCAAATCAACAATTCAACAGAATGTCTTCTATTAGCGTGGATAATATTTTTTAACCTCCTGCAAAACCTATTTATTAATGCATTTTAGAAGTCCTTCCTGCAGGTGGCGCATCTATGTAAATACATCTGTCAACTGAACTTGGGCGTAGAGCACAGGTGTCAAAGTCAGGTCCTCGAGGGCCGGTGTCCTGAAACCTTTCCATGGGTCCCTGCTGCAACACACCTGAATAAAATCAGTAGTTCATTAGCAAGTTTCTAAAGAACTTGAGTGTATGCTGAGGTGCCAATTCAGCCACTTGTTTCATGTTACAGCAGCTCATGACTGAATGAACATATTTTAACAAAGCACAAAAAGCCCTTCACTGATGGCAGGATTGTAAACGAGGCCATGACTGCATGGCTGAAATGTTGGCTACGTCCACACTAGCCTGGATAGATTTGAAAACGGCGTTTTCATCTGAAAATGCTCCACGTCCACATTAGCGTTTTCAGTTGTTTTCACAGAGTTGTGCGTCCACATTGAAACGGCCCAAAACACTTACGTTCAAGTCCTGCATATGCGCAAAAGCGAGTGAGAATTAAAGAATTTGAAGAAAAGCTATCTGGAGCATGTACAAACTGATATTAATCTTTTTTTAGGGTTGTCAAAATTGAGAGCAATCAAAACAACTGCTGTACAATGCCCTCTTTGTTTAATTGGTCACATGACTGCATCACATGACTAAAATGTGTCAACGTGTTCAACGCCTTTTTGAGTGTCCACACTGCGACGGGACAGCTCCGTTTTAAAATCTATGTGTTTTTCCTTGGGGAAAACGCCGTCGCAGTGTGGACGGGTGGCCAAACCGAAGAGAGAAAATGAATTAGACACATTAGACGTAGCCGTTATCCAGTGACCGTAAAAGTACTACAGAAACTTTGTCTGTTATTGCCAGTGTACTTGGTGCAAATATTGTGCCAAGGAGAATGTCTGCAATGTCTGCAGATGCATTATAACAGCTGGAATTGGACATGCATAGGTGCAAATCATTTTTAATTCAGTGTGCGGAGTCAGCTGGCTGTTTTCATTCAGATGTTGTTTGGTGACTTTTTTATTTCAACTGAAAACTACAGGCAGAGCAGCAGATATTTACAATCACTGAAAGACTACTTTGCAAAAAAAACCCAAACATGCCTGTTGAAAAGCTTGTGTCTGTGACAACTGACAACTGCTGTGGCAGGTTGTTACTCAGGAGTTTAGTTTCTAAACTGTCATTGCATCACTTACCAACAGGCTATATGCCCAAAAGTTATGGAATTTGACCATGTCGTGCTGCCTGTTGTTAATAATGGCAATGTCATCAGAGTGATGTCATCAGAGTCATCATAGACTGCTCATTTATTGTGAATGAATGATATTGTTTTATGATGCATTATACTGCTGAGTTATAAGAAATACTGTTTTCAGAGAGTCATCACCTTATTTGTCTGATTAGAAAAGAACAGAACATACTGCACAGGAAGCCAAGGTCATAACTTAGGCTCACTGAGAGAGAGAAAGAATGTGGATGTTTAGGTTTTATGACTAGGTGGAGGGGGGCTTAAGCTATAAGAATGTGTGGAACGCTCAGACACTTCGAGATCAGGCGGACACCCTCCCGCGCTCATCTCCCCTCCGGATGGTTTATGCTCATAAAGTGTTGAATTGTATGGAATGAAAGATTGTTGATTGACCATTTATACACCGAGTATTGTCCTTCCTTCAGCCCAAAGATCAAAAAGAATTGGGAGAATTTAACATAGCTCCATTTGAGCAAAGGCAAAGCAACACCGAAGCTTACTGGAGGAATGCTCTGCTGAGTTTGGGGATCTCCTCCTCTATACTGAAGTCAGATGGTTAAGTCGAGGTAAGATACCAAAGTGCTTTCTTTCATTCATCTGGGAAATGAGGGAGGAGGATACCACACTATGATCTGATGAAGGGTTGCTTCTTGATCTTGCTTCCCTGACAGTTGTAACCTACAGTTACAAGGCGAAGATTAAAAAAGAAAAAAACTCTTGAGAAGTGGAAGAAGGATATGAATGAATAAGTAATATCTTTATATCTGCTCTGTTTTAATTTAGTGTGAGATACATGTCTTTGCAGTGTATACAGACATACAACATGCACTTGGTGTCAGTGTCCCTGTGTCTACCCAGCTGACTTAGTGAGGCTACATGTGTTTTTGTTTTGATTTTGTTCCTGCTCTTCCTCCCTATTCCTCTGTCTCCTGACTGCCTGGGCAGAGCTAATCTCGGGCTCCCGCCATTGGCCTACGCACCTGGCTGTAGTCACACACCTGAGGCTCATTACCTGGCAGTCTACGGTCTCATCACTGGACCGTTACTGACTCTCATTAGTGACAGGGCTACTAGCACTAGGTCAAAAGTAGTCAAAAAAGGCCAATTATATTTTGGACCTCAGAGGGGTAACCCAACAAATCATGAAAAATTAGGTTTAACTTTTTGTTCACGACAGTGTAAATTTGTGTAAATTTAAGCATGTAACAATTTAATTTTTTTCTAACAAAAAACAGTTCAACTTAAATTAGACTTGTGTTTGTAAATGAACTGCCCCGTGTTTTGTAGCTTTCTGGATTTTATAGTTATTGGGCTACATATTTATTTATTATACAGGCTATACAGTAGATTAAATCAACATTCAAATGTGTTATTTAACTAAAGTGTTTAATTATGTGGGCTACAGAAATAATTAAGTTATAGACTATATTTATATGAAACGTGTATATTTACTGGATTTTAGTCATTTTAACCATACGTAACACCTGCATATGTGTTTTTAAAAAGACTTTGATTTTGCCACCCCATTTGATTTCCATGCCATTCTCATGCCACCCTAAGAAAATTTCTCTAGATCCACCCCTGGTTAGTGAAACCCAGCTTAGTGAGATCCCTGGTGTTCCTAGTGGTAATTCTCTCATTTCCCTGGACCTGCTCCTGTGTTTCCTGAATGACTGCGCTTGTGTCTTTGGAGTGAAGCCAGTTTGCGTGAGGAGATTTGGAGTGCAGAAATGGAGCAACTGAGTGAGGGAGTGGAGCGTGTGGAGTGAAGGGAGTGAGGATCAAAGAGCAAGTGTGGAGAGTGTGTTTCTTCCCTCCACCTGCTGAGGATCCCTGGAGCCCTGTCTGTCCCCTCACGTTGTATAGTTCACCTGGTGCTTTGTGTAGATAAAGACTGTTTTCTGCTTTGATTCCAAGTCTTCATAGGAGTCTGTTCAGTCAGCCCTGACACTTGCAAGTGAACTAAATATTTTTTTGATGTGTTAATGCAAAATGTAAGTTGTGGACAACATAATTTTGTAAATATTCAGGACAAACAAGCTTTTTGGGTTGTTTGAGTTGAAATGAGGTATGAAATATTAGAAAGCATGAGTAGCTCTCGGGGGGGGTTGGGGATCCCTGCCTTAGAGTATCTGTTGGTAAAGCTAAAAGCTAACCATTAAAAACAGATGTTAACCCTTAATAAGATTTAAAAGAAACTTATCCAGCTGTTTCAAGGTGTTTAATATGAGGAGTGAATCAGATGCACACTTAATGTAACGGAAAGCAAGCCATTTATTGTGGACTGACAGCAGGTTGTACAAAACAAAAAAAATGAACAATGAACCAAAAACTAGAAAACATACTAAGGCTAACAACACTAGGATAGAACAGACACTGATAAAGGACAAGGAGAGAGAGCAACTTTATGTACAAAGAAGGGCAATTAGGGGAAGTGGAGACAGATGGGGAGAATGAGACAGTTGAACAGAGTCAAAAGCAAAACTGAACACAACACACGCAAGACTAGCAAAATAAAACAGGAAGTAGGTAATTAAAGGAACATCTAACAATATGATGGAGAATAAACAAGATATGGACAAACATGGGGACGAAAAAAACTAAAATAAGGAACAGAAGACAGAAACTTCAAGAAAAAAAGCCTTAGGCTATATAACAAAATCAACAAGAAATAACTAGTACAGATTTAAAAAAAAAAAAATTATATGACTAGAAGTCAGACAGAAACAATCAAAATGACAGAAATTGAAAGTAGAAAAACTGAAAAGGCTGGATCGAAAACTCCAGGATTCTGACAAGCTAATGAAATAAACTGGGAAATTAGCCACAGAGACCAAAACCATTTTCTTGTACCATCCTGTAACCATGTTTATTTCTGCTGTAAACTTTGAGACCGCCTCAAGTGGACATTATAAGAACTGCAGGCTTTGGCACTTGGACATCATTTTTCAGCCCTGGAGATGACTGCTTATGGTTTACAGGTTGTATTTTACACTTCAAGTAAATCTTTGCATCACCTGCTAATTGTACAGCTTGTGGTTGGGAGCAGCAAACACAACATAGCTGCTCTCCTCCTCGAACAGGCATATTGCCCTCCTTGGTCAATATGCCTGTTCATCATATCTTGATAATGTCAGCTCATTGAGTTACGATGATGGTGTCCTTGTTACAGCTCCGAGATCGCAGAGCAGAGGGGCTTCCTCTTTCCAAGTGCTTGAAGATGACTTTTGAAAAGAATTGATCCATCATGGGGATCTCCACCTGCTTTAAACATTCAAAAATGTTTGTGGGTTAACATTATTGATGGAAAAATGTGATAACCTTGAAATATTTTATATCTTACCTGATTTTCAGCTTGACTGTCTTTCTTTGGCTTCTCTGCAGGATGGACAGTTTACATGTTTAGTATTCAGTACGTCTGGTGATGTTTTATTTTGAAGAGGAGAAAGAACACCTCACCTTTACAGCCTCGCATTGATATGACAGATATGATTATGACTGTGATGACAAATGAGGTGACCCCAGCAGCAGAGTACACGTACAGCAACAAGGTTTCTGTATTTTCAGGAGCAGAAGTCGTGCTGACTGCAAGAAAAACAGGTTTCAGTCAGTTTGGATTTAATACAGCTACAAAAACACACACATCATATAAAATCTTTCTTACCTCTGACATTATTCTGTGTAACAGTGGTAATTTCACCATGATCTGTAAAAACAAAACAGAGAAGCTGTCTGAGGTCTGAACAACACAAAAATATCATGAGATTCAGAAAAAGTCCACTGTTCAGTGGAAAAGTAATTTGCATGAACTCCAGCAGTTCAGCAAACTGTGAGTGAACCCGTCCTAACACAAAGGGAAACCTAAAGCCACGTGTATTAATTTCATGTCTACCTTTTACTGTCAGATATTCCACTGCTCTTAAATACTGAGCTCACAGTCTCACTACAAGATCCACCAGCCAGTGGTGTGTCTAGAAAATTTTGTTGGGGGGGCCAGGTAGGGGCACAGATTTGGAGAAGGGTGGCAGATGTAATTGGTAGATAATGTTAAAAACAATTCTACCAACTGTTAACCATAATTCAATAACCCTATAAACCTAATAACCGAATGCACTTTTAACTCTTATTAGAATGAGATTTTAACCACTACAGTGCAAAGTTTTTAGATACTGCGTTGATAAAGTACAAGAGATACAATCAGTCAGTGTTTATTCAGCAGTCAAGACATCAATATTTGCATAGTATTTTTACTGACATATAGTGCACATATGTTTTGGGCAAAACCATTTTTGAATATTAAAATACGAACATTTTTAACATACAATTGGCAAATTAGCCAATGCCAATGCAAAACCAATGCCTATTAAAAAAAGAAGATAATCTTCTCACAAACTGGTGTTTGATTTTGAAACAGGAAAAAAGTGGGGAAACAAATGAAAAGACTAACATTTGAATAAAACCTGAAAGCGAGTAAATACTTTATATGCTGCCTTATGGTAAACTTTGGTAATATTGATGTATAAAGAACAACACTGGCTGATGATGAAATACAGTCAGCTGGCATGGTGACACTGCCAGTATTAACCTGCAGGGCTGGACTGGGACAAAAAATTGGGCATTTTCACTACAGACCGGCCCACCAGGTATTAAAGCCATAAAGCCTTTGAATGAAAACAAATGCTGTGGTGACAGTGATGTACACTGTCTTTTTGGTATATGTATGATTTCTATACATTTTACGTCAGATAAAAACTTTGTTTGCAAGATTCAGATAATTATTTAATAAAAGCTAAATATTTGAAATGAGAATAAGAAAGAAAAGTATTTGTTTGTGCCCCCCTCTCCCTGTTAATGCCCTACCTGGCCCCCTGGCAACACTTTGCTAGATCCGCCCCTGCACAGTTACCAGCTGTCAGCTACTTAGAAAAGGATCCTGATGTTATTTGTCTCTCAGAAACAGTTCATAACTTCAACTCATTCATGTCACCTAAAAGGTAAACCTGTTTCTCCATCACCTGTTCAGCTCTGATGATTCAGTGAGGACATCTCCTGGTTTCATCTTCATGTTTCCCTCTCACCAGATATCCAAACCGACATCATGACCAGCAGCTTTTACAGCTGTGGCTCCAGCAAACATCAGCTGATACTAGAAATTAATATTAAATAACTTCTAACAACAGCTGATCAAGCTTAAACGTACTGCTGTTGTTTAGCGGGACCTCCCCTGGTTTCCTGTTTCTGGCGCAAAGTGGGCGATAAACAAACAAGAGAGAAAAGCCGATCAGCTGATCATTGATCAGTTTCATGATTGAAGTAGCAACAGAAGAGGGAGGGAGGGGGGGGAGATAAGAGAAGAGGCAGCTGTGCAGCGTAAAGACAGAATAACTCCAGCTTTGTGTCTTTTTCCATTCTAGCTAAAGTACGGGACAAACTGTGTCTCTTCTCAGCTCAATACGAAGTGCATAATATTTTCTCTGAATGAGGGACCATTCCATTTTTAAGGAGTCGTTGGCAACTCTACTAATTAACCTTATGAATAAAATAAAGTTCACTATCAGTAACATCATAGCAACCGAACAGCTGTATAGAAACGTTATGCTAGCTCACGCAGTACGAGTTATTGTAACTGACTGTAAAAAGTCAGCACAACAAAAATAAACTCCACCTAAACTTGGTTTATATCTGACCCAGATGGACTGCAGGTCATAACTTCTTACCTGAAGTTCAGTTCACCTGATACTCAGACCAGCGGCTGCCTCGGGTCTCTCCTCCTCCTGCCTCCCCTTCCCTCATCCACCTGTTGCCTCTGTGGAAGCTCCGCCATAGCCACCACCAAACAACTGAGTTATATTTACACATCGGCCAGCATCTGGCCAATCCACCACCTCTCATTGTTCATGCCGTTACAAAAAAAATAAATAAATAAGTCATCAGCCCACCTTGCAAATGTCCAGCTATATTAACTTGTTAATCTTTCTCCAAAAAAATGTTTTCCGAGGTGCTGTCTTTCGTGCTTGGTTCTCCTACCTTTGCTAACATGATGCTCATAGTGCAGAAGCCGGTGCTGCATTCACTTACCCTCAGATATCTGATCTTCACTGTGAAACCATAATCCTACATTTGATATTTCATTAAATTTTATTGTTTTAGCTTTGGGGTGGCACCTGGGGTGTCCAGTCTGGTTGGGGGGGCCCCCAGGCCACCCTGCTGGACACGCCACTGCCACCAGCAGGTGTCCCGGAGCCATTTATCATATGACGGGGGGGGGGGGGGGGGGGGGGGGGGTGTCACACACACTGCTGAGCACTATTTTGAGTTGCTACAGTAACAGTTTGCCAAAACGGACTAGCCTGAAGTCATAATTTTTGTCTCACTTTGAATTCGGCCTTTGTAGGTCGATAATTTTCATCTCCAGTACAAAATGTGGCATCTTGTCATTCCTAACACACTACCCAGTCCATAGTTTTCCCCATTTGCATTTTCAAAGTTTTCCTTTAATTTGTTTTTTTAGCTGTATAGTTTATAAATGACTATGCACTCCAATTCTTAACTAGTGCACAGAAAAGGTTTCATAGGTTTACATGCTGCACTGGTGTCCACCAAGCAGTAAATTCACGTAAGCAAGTCATCTGTGGTGTGATGGCTGCAGTTACAGCCACACATATTAGGTAATATCCACCAAACAGCACAGTGCTACAATCAGTGATGGGAATAATGGTGTTAAAAGTATTGGCATTACTAACACCATTATTTTTTTCAGTAACAAGTAATCTAACTAATTATTATTTCCATCGTTACAAGGCCATTATCGTTACTAACAGAAAATGCAGTCTGGATTTTTTTTCAACACACGGATGGGTGAAGCCATCTTTGTCTTACCAGGAGCTAGGGGGCAAAACAATTGTACAAGTGCTACTGCCTGGCTGAGGAAGAATAAAGTAGTCTGTAAACTGTAAAATTTAAGATGACATAGCAAGAAGATGGCATGTCAACCCAAGACAACCCCGAGTCTCTATTTTTGTGTTAAAAGTGGGAACTTCAAACTATGTACCAGTTTTTAAATGTTCGGTAACAGTAAAAATATTAAACTCAGCCATGAATAGAGAAACAACGGCCTGTTCAGACTGCAATGGAGACATTTAAAGATAAGAATCACTTACTCTGAGCATCCAGAGTGAGGATGAGGATTGTGAAGATCAGCAAATAGAGAATGGTCCTGCATGAGTAATGTTTCATGGCAGACACTTAGTAAACCAGCTGCCTACATGTGTAAAGCCTGTATGTGCTCTGTAGAGACAGTGCATGGTATCTGGCTGACTCCATCACTTCCTGCTTCTGATTACAGGCGTCTTTGGATGAATAATAGTGTTAGAGTTTGTGTTTTGGAGGCTGATACACTCAGTATATATCTACCACTTGAAACTTTGGGCATTGATGAGATTAAAACAAAAGATGTTGTTTTTTCATTGCTTTAGAAGAAACACAGAATGAGAATAATTTGTTATACTATTTTAAACCTAACAGATATGGAGAATATTTAATGTTTTTTAATCGCAAAAAACGATTAATTTTACATTTTGCATTTCCAAATGAACCACAAAAATTTCAAGAGCTCATTAGTCATTCATGTAATCGGAAAGTGAGTGGATAGCTTGTTGCTGTACGTGATATGTACACAGAGAGCAACAAGCCTTCTGTCTTGTTATTATTTTTGGTCATTTCTGGCTATACATTTCTATACTTATGCATTTTAAAAGTCCTTCATGCAGGTGGTGCATCTATATAAATACTTCTTTCACATCTCAGTCTTTTGCATTTGTTGGCAACAATCACCTTACATCTTCATCTCTAGCTACACTGGCCATTGTGATCTCACCCACAGGTTTGAGGTCTGTTGTTTTGAATTCTTGACTTTTTGAAAGGTGCCGTTTTGTTGTATTTTTTAACAGAGTGTGACCATATTCAGTTCACAGGGTTAGGCAGACTTGCTCGTTTAGTTAGGCTAGCTTGATTAGTAAAATGCTTATCCCTGTGACATTAAATAGCATGGTACCTTTAGCTAACTTAAAAAAAACATTCTTAAAATAAAATGAACTTTCTGGAAAATCTGGACAGCATACTTCTTAGAGCAGGAGCCTCCAACATGTTGCTCCTTTTCAAATATATTTCAAAACTTGTGTAGTCAAATTTGATTGGTCAATCATCAAACCAACTTATATGTACGACGAATCAAATTCATAGTTTTTCTATCAAATGATTATTTGACAATTAGGTGTCAAACTTGATGAGTCAGTTTTGATGGGCAGTACAAAGAAGGTCAATGACAGAGGCCTTGTTGAAAGTGGCAAATCACTCAATGAAGCACTAAAAGCCCTTCACTGATGGCAGGATTGTAAAGGAAACTATGACTGCATGGCTGAAATGTTATTAGGTGACTGGCAAGGAGTATTTCTGCACTGTCTGCAGATACATTAAAACTGCCGGAATTGGACGTGCAGAGGTGCAAATCATTTTTAATTCAGTGTGCTGAGTCTGTCGACTCCAGGGATACAGCCCAGCTGTTTTCATTCAGATGGTGTTTGGTGACTTTTTTACTTCCACTGAAAACTACACGCAGAGGAGCGGATATTTACAATCACTGAAGGACTACTTTGTAGAAGAAAAAAAACCCTGTTGAAAACCTGGTGTCTGTGAAAACTGATGGAGCACCTGCTGTGACTCAGGATTTAATCTGACGCGGACTTACTTAAGTTTCTAAACTATCATTACATCACTTACCAACAGGCTCTATGCCCATAAATGATGGAATTTGACCATGTCGTGCTGCCTGTTGTTAATAATGTTAATGTCATCAGCTCCATTTGAGCAAAGGCAAAGCAACACCGAAGCTTCAAGTTGTTCCTGGAGGAACGCTCTGCCGAGTATGGGGATCTCCTACTCCACACAGAATAAGACGGTTAAGTTGGGGTTAGATACTGAAATGCTTTCTTTCATTGATCAGTGAAACTGAGGCTTTTATGGAAGTGAGGGAGGAGGATACCACACTATTATCTGATATTACCTGAGTTGCTGCTTGATCTTGGTTTCCTGACAGATGTGACTGAGAGAGAAAATTAACCACCTGAACCTACAGATACAAGGCAAAGATAAAAATATATTATATTTAGTGTGAATGCTTTTGAGAAGTGAAACAGGCACATGTAACGAAATCATAATTGAATAAATAATATCTGTGTATTTGTAATTGCATTGTTTTGTTTTGACAGCATTGTTTTAATTTAGTAGTGCGAGATACATTTCTCTGTAGTGTATACAGACATAAAACATGCACTTGCAAGTGAACTAAATATTTTTGTGATGTTAATGCAACTTTTAAGTTGTGGATACAAACATTTTTGTAAATGTTCAGGAAAAACAAGCTTATTCGGTTGGTTTGTGTTGAAATGAAACATTTGAAAGGATGAGTAGCTCTCAGAGGGGAAAAATATTGGAGACCCCTGCCTTAGAGTGTCTGCTGCTGAAGCTGAAAGCTAAACATGAAAAAACAGCACACACGTTAACCCTTAATAACCCTTAATACGATTTTAAAGAAACTTATCCAAAAGCTGTTTCAAAGAGTTTAATGTTAGGAGTGAATCATAGAGGCACACTGAATGGAACTGAAAGCAAGTCATTTATTGTGAGCTGTACAAAATTTGAAACAAGTACAAAATAATAAAAATGAAAACAATAAACTTAATGAAACCACAACCTAGAAAACATACTAAGGCTAACAATACTAGGATAGAACAGACACTGACAAAGGACAAGAGAAGACAGCAGCTTTATACAATACAATACAACTTTATTTGTATAGCACATTTAAAAGACCAGTGGTACACCAAAGTGCTTTACAATAAAAACAGGAAAATTAAGACAATAAATAAAAGACTATTAACAAAGTACCACATATGTCATCAGGTTAAGGGCACTAATTATACAACAATAAAAGGGAATATAAGAACAAAGTTACTAAGAACAGATATAGCTAAAAGATAAAGTACATAAATAAGAAATTGAACCAAATATAAAACAGGGACGCTAACTAGATATGAAGCTATGTTGAATAAATGAGTTTTTAAACGGGATTTAAAAGATAAAACGGATTCTGACGCACGGATAGCGATAGGAAGGTTGTTCCACAGATTCGGTGCAACCAGGGCAAAAGAACGGTCACCCCTAGATTTAAGTCTAGATCCAGGCTGAGCCAGGAGTAATTGGGCTGAAGACCTGAGGGCTCGCCCAGGGACATATAGACTAAGAAGATCTGCAAGATAACGAGGGGCTAAATTATTTATAATTTTAAAGGTGAGCAACAATATTTTAAATTCAATGCGATATTTTATGGGTAACCAATGCAACTCAATAAGAACTGGGGTGATAGAGGCATGCTTTCTAGTGCCAGTCAGGAGGCGAGCCGCAGCATTCTGGACAAGCTGAAGTCTGTGAAGGAGAGCGGAGTGAAGACCAAAGTAGAGGGAGTTACAGTAATCCAATCTAGAAGTCACAAAAGCATGAATGAGCTTTTCAAGATCTTTATGAGGGACATAGTGCTTAGCCTTAGCAAAAAGGCGCAGTTGGTAGAAGCTAGATTTGATTACTGAAGACACTTGTTTGTTAAATTTGAAAGAGCTGTCCAGCAGAACCCCTAGGTCACTAACTGAGTCAGAGAAAGAAGTGGCAAAGGAACCAAAGGTATCAGCTGATAGGCCCCTGGGGATATGGTTGCCAAACACCACAATCTCCGTGTTCTTTTCGTTCAGGATAAGGGAATTGTCTGAAAGCCATTCTCTGACTTCTCTCATGCACTCGAGGAAGCAGTGCAACGAAGATATCATCGGCATAGAGGTGATAAGAAATGTTATATTTTTCAAAGATTAAGCCTAGGGGGAGCATATATAATGAGAATAACATAGGGCCAAGCACAGAGCCTTGGGGCACACCACAGCATAAGGATGCAGTTGAGGAAAAATAAGTACCCAAGGCAACGGAGAAAGACCTGTTCAAATGATTTGAACCAATTAAGTGCTTCACCCTAAATGCCCACAGTGCATTCTAACCTTGTTAATAAAATATTATGGTCAACCATGTCAAAGGCTGAGGACAAATCCAATAAGACTAATACAGCAGAATGCCCTGAATCAGTAATTAAGAGAAGATCATTAAGGACTCTCAGCAAAGCTGTTTCAGTGCTGTGGCGTGGTTTAAAACCAGATTGAAATTTATCACAGATGTTATGTGCATCCAGGTAAGCCTGGAGTTGCAAGAGAACTATCTTCTCTAGGATTTTGGAGAGAAACGGAAGTTTGGATATCGGCCTAACAAAATCACAATGATCAAGACACCTTTTTTTAAGAACAGGTTGCACTATAGCATGTTTAAAAACAGATATATCTTTATATACAAAGAAGGGTAATTAGGGGAAGTGGAGACAGTTGAACAGAGTCAAAAGCAAAACTGAACACAACACATGCAAGACCAGCAAATTAAAGGAACATCTAACACTGTAAAGGAGAATAAACAAGATACGGGCAAACATGGGGACGAACAAAACCTGAAATATGCAAGAGAATACAAACAAGCTAAAACCATGGACAGAAGACAGAAACTACAAGTAAAAAGACCTGAGGCTATTGATTAAAAACAACAACAACAAAGAATAACTAATACAGATACAAAACCAAAATACGACTACAATAAGAGTCAGACAGAAAAATTTAAAAAAACAGAAATTGAAAATAGAAAAACTGAAAAGGCTGGATCGAAAACTCCAGGATCATGACAAGCTAATCAAATAAACTGGGAAATTAACCAAAAAAACAGAAGCATTCTCTTGTATCATCATTTTATCTATAAGTACTGGCTTTTGGACACAGCCTCAAGTGGACATTTAAGGATCTGCAGGCTTTGGCACTTGGACATCATTTTTGAGTCCTGGAGATGACTGCTTATGGTTTACAGGTTGTATTTTGCACTTCAAGAGAATCTTTGTATCACCTGCTAATTGTACAGCTTGTGGTTGAGTGCAGCAAACACGATAGATCTGTTCCTCTGTCTCTCTCTGCCCACACGGATTGTTAATATGCCTGCTCATTATCTCTTGATAACGTCATCTCAATGTGTTGCATTGATGGTGTTCTTCTCTTGTTACATCTCCGAGATTGCAGAGCAGAGGGGCTTCCTCTTTCGAAGTGCTCAAAGATGACTTTTGAAAAGAATTGATCCACCATGGGGATCTCCACCTGCTGTAAACATCCAAAAATGTTTGTGGGGAAAACTATTGATGAAAAAATGTGATAAGCTTGAAATATTTTATATCTTACCTGATTTTCAGCTTGACTGTCTTTCTTTGGCTTCCCTGCAGGATGGACAGTTTACATGTTTAGTATTCAGTACGTCTGCTGATGTTTTACTTTGAAGAGGCGAGAGAACACCTCACCTTTACAGCCTCGCATTGATATGACAGATATGATTATGACTATGATGACGAATGTGGCGATCCCAGCAGCAGAGTACACGTACAGCAACAAGGTTTTTGTATTTTCAGGAGCAGAAGTTGTGCTGACTGCAAGAAAAACAGGTTCCAGTCAGTTTGGATTTAATAAAGCTACAAAAACACACATTATATAAAACTTTTCTTACCTTTGACATTATTCTGTGTAATAGTGGTAATTTCACCATGATCTGTAAAAAGAAAACAGAGAAGCTGTCTGAGGTCTGAACAACACAAAAATATCATGAGATTCAGAAAAAGTCTGCTGTTCAGTGTGAGTGAAGGTTTCTTAGAGAAGTATAATTAGTGAAAAATCCACACTCACCGTAGACATTGACAGTGATGGCATGACCCATACTCCCTCCACCTTGACACTGATACTGACCAGAGTCACTTCTGAGAATGTTTTGGAAGATCAAATAGAAGATCCCTGCTGACTTGTTTAAATGTTTCCACTCTGTTTTTATGTGACTGTCACTGCTGACATTGATGGGGACAATAGCTTCCTCAACTTTATGCCAGGTGACTGTTGTTGGTGAATTATTGCAAAAAAATACTGGGCAATTAATCCAAAGTTGTTGTCCAGCTGATGCATTATAAACTGTGTTGCGACGTACTCTAATTTCTGTAGAACAGTCAGAGTGACCTGCAGAAGAGAAATTATACCAAACACATAAAGAAGAACAATTAGAAATTAAGAAATGTTTGATGTTATTTTTAATTTAATTAAGAACATAAAGCAATATATTACACAATAGACTGATCAAAGGTGTTTAGACAATACATTTATATAAAGACTGTTTAATTGAAGACTAATAAATATATAAACATATATATTATGCAATAATACAATCAAAAGAGAAGTAAACATGAGGTATGACAGACAGTAAGATTTAAAAAAAAAAAAAAAAAAAGATTAAAAAGAAAAATCACTTTGTGACATTTATTTGATGATGAGTGGAAAAGTAATTTGCATGAACTCCAGCAGTTCAGCAAACTGTGAGTGAACCCGTCCTAACACAAAGGGAAACCTAAAACCACGTGTAATAATTTCATGTCTACCTTTTACTGTCAGATATTCCACTGCTCTTAAATACTGAGCTCACAGTCTCACTACAAGATCCACCAGCAGGTGTCCCGGAGCCGTTTATCATATGACAGAAAAACTGGAAGTTTAAACTTCTGAGTTTTCAGGGCAGCACCTATCATTACTGTCCTGTAGAAAACCTTTAAGAGATGATTTTGCTTTTCACTTTGTTCCATTTGAGAGGCAGAAGATAAAATCAGAAGCTTCAGAGCAGTTTAAAAAATAGCTGTGAGATTATTTTCTGTGAGAATATGAGTATAGGCCGGTCCATCACTGGTGACCTGTGTTTTTGACAGATGAGAGCAGCTCCACCCTCAGCACTGTCCGGTATGCATACAAGTATGCGGGGGTCACACAAAGTACCATTTTGAGTTGCTGCAGTGACAGTTTGCCAAAATGGACTAGGTCTGAAACAAATGGTTTTTTAATTGGATTTTCAATCTGTCTTTGAATTCTGCCTTTTTAGGTCGATAATCATCATCTTTATTACACAATGTGGCATCCTTTCATTCCTAACACATTACCCAGTCCATATATTTCCCATTGAGATCTGATGAATTTTCAGTTTTCCTTTAATGTTGTTAGCTACAGATTAGAAATGACTGTGCACTCCATTTACCAAAATTACTAAAGTAATCTTAACTAGTGTTCAAATTTTTAAATATAAGAGGCTGGGTGTTTTTATGATTGGATCAAAATGTTCAAAAAAGAAGCTAAATATGAGGTGAAACAGCTGCACTGTGACATTTCGTGAGATTCTGTAATGACAGAAAAGTTATAGAAAAAAAATTATATTGAGTCAAGATTAGTATAGTAAGTGGATGGTATTGTTTTAGTAATACTAACATATCCAGAAAAACTCTAAAGATCGTCCACATGTGTGAACTCAACTAAAATCTCCAGCATAGCATCAAAGACCATTTCACAGCGTCTTGTTTTGTCCTTCATGTTGAGGCTTTCTTTGAAGGCGGAAGGTTTGAAGGCTGCGCGGTCAAGCCTTTCAGCGTATCATGCTATTACTATGAAAAAATATTAGTTGCCTGCTTTGGATTATTGTGTATAGCAAAATGTAAAGGATATTTTAAACCTTTTACAGCTGATTTCCACAATGTTTGAACTGTAACAACAAAAATATTAAACTCAGCCATGAACAGAGAAACAAAGACGTGTTCAGACTGAAATGGAGCATTTAAAATTAATAAGAATCCCTTACTCTGAGCATCTGAAGTGAGGATAGGACTGTGAAGATCAGTGAATAAAGGATGGTTCTGCACGAGTAATGTTTCATGGCAGACATTTAAGGAACCAGCTGTGTACTTGTGTAAAAACTGTATGTGCTCTGTATGTGACAGTGCATGATATGTGGTTGACTTTACTTCCTGCTTCTGATTAGGAGTGTCTTCGGATGCATACCAGAGTTACCAGAGTACCAGAGTTTATGGTTTGAAGGCAGAAACACTCAGTATATATATACCACTTGAAACTTTGGGTATTAATCAGATTAAAACAAAAGCATAGATTTTTTAAATTCATTTCTTTACAGGAAAAACAGGATGAGAATGAATCATTATAATCTTTTTTAAAATCTAACAGCTATGGAGAAAATATTATAGTTTTTAATTGCACAAAATGATTAATATTACATTTCTATTTCCAAAAGAATCACGATAAGTACAATAGCTCATTAGTCATTCATGTACTCAGAAAGTGAGTGAATAGCTGATATGATACAGACAGATAACCATTACTGTTATCATAGGTAAGTTTCTCAAGAGTTAATTCAAGTCATGGATGTGCAACAGAAGAACATCACAGTGAGTGCATGACAAAAAAAAAAAACATTAAAATCAATACACACAATCATAAAAATCTCCAAAAATTTGTTTCGTACTACGACTTAACCTGACTACAGCTTCTGTGACACCTCTGTCTTAGAGGACAGTTTACTCATGTGTCATGCACACAAATACATTGACAATAATCCTCAGAACAATGATAATCTCTCTCTCCCTGAGTTTGCTACCTGTATATGGCTCTTAACCCACATCCCTGCAGAAGTTGTACATCTCTACAGATCTGGTCACAAATCTACATTTTTATTATTTTAAAATGATGCATTAATATCCCAGAGCAGATATATTTTCAACAATTTTTACTGTAACACAAAAACAGTGAGAACCTAATTTTAGTAGCATGTTAATAAATATTTGGTAAACTAATGAGGAATAATGGCAGGATGATCGCGTATATAGAATTGAACTAAAATTCACTGGAAATTCAAGTGGACATTTGAGGAAGTGCAGTTTTTGGCACCTCTGTCATTTTTCAGCCCTGGAGATGACTGCTTATGATGCCACATGACACAAAATGCTTCTATTAAGCACCATATGAGGCAACAGCTTTGGTGTTAGAATCCCTAACAGCTTTAAATCTAAACAAAATGTGATGTGTGTACCTATTAGTCCATACTCTTTGCAGTTTGCTTGGCACAGGTTGTATTTTATGGTTGATTGACGTTGTAGGTGTAATTTGCTAGGTACACTGGGTGGTATTGTCTGTGCTGAGACATTGTGCCCATTTATATATCAAACATCCTCTAACACAGCACTGGTTAGTGTACCCATTGTTAGTGGCATGACATCTGGTGAAGAATCTCAGCATAACTCTGCTAAATCCCAAACTGAGCAGAGGCATAATCAGCGAGAGTAAAAACACTTGTAGCTTGTAGGCTTTTAAATATTGACCAAAATGTGAAGATGCTAATTCTGCTATTTAAATTATTAACAAGTCTTCAGGATCTCAGGTAGACATGGTGTGATGATCTGTGCGGTATAACTCAAAGATCAAAGAGCGTTTTTTACAGAAGTGATGAGTTGCGTTTTGGTATCCACACTCTTTACTTTGAGTCTCTGCATTCCCTTCTAACTGTCCTTCAGGTCTCCTCTGGTGGAGATACACCAGCTTCAGATATTCATCAGTTGTCCTCTAGTGTGATTTAGTCAAGCAGTTCTTGGTCTTTATGCCAAACAGATGGCTGCGTACTCTGAGGTCTCTTCCACCTCCATCCGTGGCCGATTAACCCGCTGAGGCAGCTCGTGGTTGAGAGCAGCATACACAACAGAGCCGCTCTCCTCCTCCACGGTGTTCCTCTGTCTCTCTCTACCCACATGACTCGGTCCATAAGCCTGCTCATTATCTCTTGATAATCTAAACTCATTGGGCTGCCTTGGTGGAGTTTTCCTCTTGGTAGATCTCCGAGATGGCAGAGCAGAGGGGCTTCCTCTCTGTGACGGCTCCAAGCTGGGTTGCGGAAGAGGTCGCTCCACCATGGGGATCTCGATGTACTGGAAACATCCAAAAATGTTTGAGTTAAAATTATTGATGGAAAAAATGTGATAAGCTTGAAATATTTTATATCTTACCTGATTTTCAGCTTGACTGTCTTTCTTTGGCTTCTCTGCAGGATGGACAGTTTACATGTTTAGTATTCAGTACGTCTGCTGATGTTTTATTTTGAAGAGGCGAGAGAACACCTCACCTTTACAGCCTCGCATTGATATGACAGATATGATTATGACTATGATGACGAATGTGGCGATCCCAGCAGCAGAGTACACGTACAGCAACAAGGTTTTTGTATTTTCAGGAGCAGAAGTTGTGCTGACTGCAAGAAAAACAGGTTCCAGTCAGTTTGGATTTAATAAAGCTACAAAAACACACATTATATAAAACTTTTCTTACCTCTGACATTATTCTGTGTAATAGTGGTAATTTCACCATGATCTGTAAAAAGAAAACAGAGTCGCTGTCTGAAGTCTGAACAACACAAAAATATCATGAGATTCAGAAAAAGTCTGCTGTTCAGTGTGAGTGAAGGTTTCTTAGAGAAGTATAATTAGTGAAAAATCCACACTCACCGTAGACATTGACAGTGATGGCATGACCCATATTCCCTCCACCTTGACACTGATACTGACCAGAGTCACTTCTGAGAATGTTTTGGAAGATCAAATAGAAGATCCCTGCTGACTTGTTTAAAGGTTTCCACTCTGTTTTTATGTGACTGTCACTGCTGACATTGACGGGGACAATAGCTTCCTCAACTTTATGCCAGGTGATTGTTGTTGGTGAATTATTGCAAAAAAATACTGGGCAATTAATCCAAAGTTGTTGTCCAGCTGATGCATTATAAACTGTGTTGTGACGTACTCTAATTTCTGTAGAACAGTCAGAGTGACCTGCAGAAGAGAAATTATACCAAACACATAAAGAAGAACAATTAGAAATTAAGAAATGTTTGATGTTATTTTTAATTTAATTAAGAACATAAAGCAATATATTACACAATAGACTGATCAAAGGTGTTTAGACAATACATTTATATAAAGACTGTTTAATTGAAGACTAATAAATATATAAACATATCCATCATATGCAACAATAAGATCAAAATAGAAGTAAACATGAGGTATGACAAACAGTAAGAATGAAAAAAAAAGATTAAAAAGAAAAATCACTTTGTGACATTTATTTGATGTTGAGTGGAAAAGTAATTTGCATGAACTCCAGCAGTTCAGCAAACTGTGAGTGAACCCGTCCTAACACAAAGGGAAACCTAAAACCACGTGTATTAATTTCATGTCTACCTTTTACTGTCAGATATTCCACTGCTCTTAAATACTGAGCTCACAGTCTCACTACAAGATCCACCAGCAGGTGTCCCGGAGCCGTTTATCATATGACAGAAAAACTGGAAGTTTAAACTTCTGTGACAGCACGTATCATTACTGTCCTGTGGAAAACCTTTAAGAGATGATTTTGCTTTTCACTTTGTTCCATTTGAGAGGCAGAAGATAAAATCAGAAGCTTCAGAGCAGTTTAAGAATGCCTGTGAATTTTTTTGAATTAATTATTAGACATTTTTACCGAGACAAGAATTTGATAATAATAGTTATGCTTTAAGCGAAGTCCATATAAACCTGTAAAAATAAATATACCTTTTGTGGTACTTGATTGATTTTTGGTTCTTGTTGTAAAAGACACACCTGAGAAAAAACAGAAAAATGTGCCATAAATGTATTAATTTTCATGGAAATTTCATAAAGTTATAAATAATTTTTGCATAAGCAGACACAATTTATAAAATCATTACTTTTAGCTGCTGCTGTCCCACAGTGTTTCTGTCATTTAATATTCACCTTAAAAAAATCTTTTAGCAGGCGTGTTTTTAGGCAGCATTATGGCAGACAAATATTTGGGTCCCACCTTCATGATTACTATTAATATTAGCACTGACAACTGTATCACCTTTAGACCACATTTAAAGACACCTTGTAGTAGACCAGACTGACTATAGCAAGTAATCTGTAGAAAAAGGTGTTTTAATAAGCATTACTGTGAGGTGATATTTAGATTGTCAATTTTTTTTAAACATGTAATTAAGACCATTAATCAAGCACAAGATACTTTTTAAACATTTTTAGCAACAGAAATTTTACAGGGATGTGGGGCTTCATTGGGCCCAGACGAGTATTGCATCCTCGCACAGGTGACCATGTCTGTGTTATCATTGTTTCTCCTCTTGTGTATTTACTACAGTATGTTTGTGATCACTGTCATGAGGGAAAATCCCTCTCTGAGCAATATTTTTGTGAACAGGAGTCTCTTAGTATTTTTGTAAGAAATACTGGCACGTAAACAAATGTATTTAATTATCTACACCACACCCTTTATTCTTACGAAGCCTGATATCTGCCCATTCTGATGCCTCACAGTCAGCACTGTGCGGCGTCTGTGACCTGACCAGATCCACATAAAACACAACAGATTTAATCTGAGCCACAGAAATATTTTGATTTCATTTAACTAAAGATTTTGAAGCCATTCATCAGCATTCTTTTTATCAGCGTTGGGCGAAGCTATTTTGTGTTTTATGAGCAGTTTATTTGTCACTTCATGTCTCACCCACTCCAGTCTTTTTTTTTGTGTGTCTTTCTGTTTGTCTAGACCATTGTTGACCTTTGGTTTTGGACAACATTGCTCTTCCTACTCCATTAAAACCACTGCTGTACATCTTGTGTCCTCTCTAGGAAGTTGCACAGTTTCATTTCTTACTTGTGTGGTCAATTCCTTTTGACACAGACCCACAAACACAGCCTCTGCCAGTCCACACAGTCTTTTTAACCTTATTCATAACTAAAAATTACAGCAGCTCTATTATGTCTGATTTACTGATGTTATACTTTTTGCTTCCTAATTTTCAACTGTGTTTCTTTTTAATGATGGCACACACAAGATTAAATACCTAACACTTCACCTTTAATATTTTAGTTATATTAAAGGAGTGCACTCATTTGCGTATTTCACTATACTGGCTCTGAATAAAATTACGTGCATCTTACGTTTCCCATGTGAAATTAAAAACAGGAAATTATACGGAGCTAGTATCTCCCCTGATCCAAACCATCACACACATTAAAAAGCACAAGGAACATAAAGTAGGCGATTAATTGAGCTCTGAGAATTTCTTTTTAATATTTTTGATCTTTTCCTCTTGTACAAATTGTTTCCATCAAGCTCCCACACGTAAGAAACCCTGCTGCTCTGGGAGAACAGAAGCAAAACTTTTAGCATCTGAAACAGAAAGCTCTGCAGATGTTTAAAGGCAGGCTGTGCCATTTATGGCAGAATCTGCCTTCGATATCTGACACCACTGATAGTTTGAGTTTGAGAGTTTGAGATCTAACTGAATTCTGCCTCTGATCTTTTTTAAAGCACGACTGGCAGCCACTTTTCACTCAAAGGTTACATCATATGTGGATGTGGCACTTTCCGGGTCACAACCTTTAAAAAAATCAGGCGAACAACTTTTATCAGATCATTTCCAGTACGATCGCAAACACTTTACTTCTCAGCCTGACTGCCTGAGAAGAGAAGAAAGCAAATATTTCACAAATACTGAGACGGCACAACACAATCTGTACAAAAACATCAACTTACTCTGAGCATTTAAGGTGAGGAGCAGCCCAACCAAGATGGACACATGGAGGATGGTCCAGCATTGATTAGGCCTCATGATGCTGAGAAAAGCTCCCGTCATCGTCCAGTAACAGCCAGCCCAAGGCAGTAATGTTCCTCCAAGCGCATTATTATGTGATAAACCAAAAAGAGAAACACTGATATGAAACTTGCTGCTTCCTGTTTCTGCTCACTCCTTTCCCCTTATCTCTGTCTCTCTCCCACCCTCTGTGTGATTGTAGCTGGGGTGTGTACACCAGTGGGTGGTCTTGCTTCTGCAAATCTTGCAAGTCAAATTAAGTGAAATATCTCAAAAACAGGGGGTTCCCACATGAGCCCTCTCTCGCGCACACTTTTCATTTCAGAGTCTTGTTTCGCTCTGTGAACCTGTGCACCTTCATCATCACTTCTGGGTAGAGTGTGTGGTTCACCTTCTTTAAGCTGACTTCCTTTCCCCTCTCCTTTCCTTTTAAGTTGCCGTCTGCCTCTCCTGCAAACTTGTGCGACCTTGTGCAGAGCACTGTGGTTTGAGCGGAGGGTGTACATTGCTCTGAAGAGGAGAAGGGGACTTTGTGGCCTGTTAGGCTTTAATGCCCACTCTGTTGACATGTGTGTGTGGTTGCTGTTTTGGTAAGACCATCAACCCGTGGACCCCTTATCTGTCAGTCAATCACCTTCAGTTGGGTTTTAATGGAGTCCTCCGGGAGGTTTCTGAAGATATAAATCACCCCGAAGATGTCAGGGTTGCTTTTTTATCTTTTGAATAGAAATATACTGTGGTTGGGAGCTTCACCTATACTTAAAAGTACACTGAGCTTTTTTTCTTTTGCCCGTATCTCTCAGCTTTGACCACCAGCATGTGGAAAAATAGCTATCCACTTAAAAAAAATTATCTGCCTGTTTTATAAGTAAAAATATAATTCTAATACTTTGTAATGCTGCTTCCCAACTGGAAATAAATTTGCTTAATTTTTCCAATTCTATATCTGGAAACTAGTCCTCATTTTGGAGGGGAATAACGTAACTTAATTAAAGGGGAATTTTTATGCTATTCGGGAAAATTTTAAAAAAAATGTCACAGCGCTGTTTGTATAGCAGTCTGTTCACCCGAGGAATGAACTAATTTCTGAAACAACAGCGCTGTCAGCCGGCGGTACGGCTAAGTACAGGATGAAAACCATACGCAAGCGCCCACTCTTTACGTAATGACGTAAGGAGGACGTTTCCGACGACCCGAAAATGGCGGAGTACCTGGCATCCATTTTCGGTACAGAGAAAGACAAGTAAGTTTTAAACAGTTTTCACTCAGTTTTAAATATTATTCATTCTTAAAGTCGTATAAGATATCACTTTTATGTAAAGTGTGCTTGCAGTGGTTCTATTTTGCCGGCGGTGGGGCTTATTTTCTACCCACAGCTCAGCTGCACGTCCCAGTCAAGCTAACCTTAGCAGGAGGAAGCTAACGTTAAGCTAACGCTTTGAATGAAACTCATGCCCTGGCTAACTTGCAGCCTTTGCGTGCTGTTAGTTTTCCGCCAAAACATTCAGTTGTTTTAAATGTCTCCAGTTTGTGCGTGCACGCGTTAAACACTGGAAGTGTATGTTAAAGACATTTTCAAAAAAAGAAGAAGAAGAAACCGCTAACGCGTGGCCCGCTCAGTTAAGAAGCTGATTAGCAGAGTAGCTGTCTGGCTTGTATTGTTCCGCCCCACCGGTGGAGTGCAGCAGAAAGCATCTTCCACTCTGTGCCTGCTGAAGTCTTAAGAGGCTAGAATCAATGTCATTTAATTCCCGGACAAACTTTGATCAAGTATCGCGTTAATGAAAGATCAGTAAGTAGGCCAGTCGTAGCTGTAATGTTCACACGGTCTACTATGCGACTGATGTCTTTCAGTACTAGTAGTGAGCCCCGCAGTGCTTCATTGCTTCAGTCTTATATGAAAAAGACGTGACTTGGTGGTAATGATGGCGAAAAAAACGTTGTTCCTATACACCAAACAAATGACTAACATGTATTTATTGTTCTTCTTACACATTCATTGTATAAGACAAAGTAATCCGTTACAGGCACTATTAGTGTTGCTGTTTGATGATCTCTTATTTACAGGAATGCCTGACTTGTCCCGAATAATTTAAAAAAACTGAAAATTGTTTAGAAAACTATTTACAAACAACAATGTACACATATTGTAGATGCTGGTTTTGACATAAACTGCTACACATAATATATATATAATTTCAACAGATTTATGGGTCATAAAGCATAATTCCCAAATTCAGTATAGTTGTTGATAACCCTGGTAACCTAAGCAGTTTATATAGTAAATTTAGTCCATATTGCATCATTATATTAAGATTATCATTTGTATACAATCATTTGTATACCAATTTCACAGAGAGCCGTGAGTTGATTAAAATGCTTTTAATAGTTAAAAGAAATGCAAAATATATGTTTTGGAAGTTTTTTGGTACCTTTTTTTTTTCTTCCCACATCTTTTCGAGTATGTATTAAATGTAAAACACATAACACCTCTGCACCTGGTGTCTGCAGTACTCTGACATTTCACGTGTCCTAAAAGAAGCAGACACAGACTTTCGTTTCCTGACTGGGTTTTGCCCTGACTTCCTCTGGGAGTGGATGAAGTTCCAACTTCTTGTATAGCTATGACTCCCAAGGACCTGACGGCCATGGTCCTGATACTTTTGGATTTCATTCTGTAATGCACCCCTCCCTCCCATTTTAGACAGGCCATGTAAATCTGGTCTTTCTGTTTTGCAAGGAAGCGTCTGTGTTTTGTGGACTTGCCAGACGTCAGGCCTGGTCTGGCAGCGACAGCACCTGCACGACTAGAGCATCTACAACAAGTTATCGGGTTGTGAAGTGTAGTTAGTCTCATTTTCTAACTTTGTTGGCTTTATGGTCTTTAAAACCAGCCTCAGATGTTAACAAACCTTCAACCAAACCTTTGTATTTATCACAGTCATTTCATTCATTATCTTACCAGTCGGAGTGTGCAGCATTGTGCTGTTTCTTTGCAGTGTTATGGGTGTGGCTGTATTACTGTAGTGCAGCTACTGTTATTGTATGTTGCATCTGTAATAAAACAGTTATTGTCTATTGCTTATAAAGGTTATATCTCTATGCTCCGTATTAGGTTTTGTCTGTAAACGGTTTAAGACCCATCACTGATGGTTCAGAACAAACAGCGTAGTTGCTTTCTGCTTTTTCATTAGTTCTGTTAATATGTCAACATTCGTACACCTTAGCAACACCCAAGGTCAGATTCTGAATATGTGTGATAATGATTTTTCTTGTTTTTTCAGGGTCAATTGTTCCTTCTACTTTAAAATTGGAGCTTGCAGACATGGAGACCGCTGTTCGAGATTGCACAACAAACCAACCTTCAGCCAGGTGGGTATCCCAGCAAAGTTCCTTTTTAAATTGATGACTTTATTGCATGAGGTCAACCACAAACCCTCAGCCCTGCAGTACACTGATAACCCAGTGTACCTCCTGACCCACTTTGGCTATGTTCACACTGCAGACGAAAGCGCATCAAATCTGACTTTTGTGACCCTATGCGACCCATATCCGATCATGGTGTAACAGTGTTAACAGCACAAATCTGATATTTTCAAATCCGATCTGGGTCACTTTCGTATGTGGTACTGAATCCGATACATATCTGATGTTTTAGAAAGCGACTGCTGTTTGATGGTCATGTCGCATTAAATCCGTCTTTTACGTCACTGACACAAGACAGACACCAATTATCAGCACCTGAGAAGACATCGTGAACGCTTCCTGGCCATCCAGTGAAACTGTTGGGAAGACAACGTTGGAGAAACGTGAACATTTTATTTGTACTGTAGATTCTGACAGACATCTATACTTTGAAGCACCGCTCCTCACTAAAACAGCAATAAGGATAATTATTAGGCCATATGTAAATAACAAAATTTAAGTGTTCACACTAGAGCGTGTTTGCTGTCACATTTTATTTGTAGTGTGAACAGCAGACAAATAAAATCAGATTTGATCAAAAAATCGGAATTGAACATTAAGACCTGCAGTGTGAATGTAGCCTTAGTTTGCCCTCTTGACTTAATGAGTTGCATGCCATGGCCCTGAAGGATTTAGACACAAGAGCATAAAATCGCTCATATGCACTCAAAGTCTTTGTGGTGTTAAAGTTATGTTAGGTTTGCATGGTGTGTGTAAAAAGTGAGGGTTTTTCTTGGCTCAAAATGAGCCTTTAGAAGTGGCTACGCTCATAAGCACAATTGGTCTGCATGCATAAAGCAATGAGTCTGTTACCCTAAAAAATGTCTGTGAATTTTCCTGTTAAATGTGTCCCATGCGTGAGTATATTTGATCCCTTTTACAAGAGAACTTGTCCTGGTTCTAGTGATTTTCATTCTGTGGGTGGGTGTAAATGTGAGAAAAGTGTTCTGGTCATTGTCCTGTTCATGTTGTTTCAAACTCATGTGCTTTGTTTGTCTTTCCCTTAATGTGTCACTGACTTCTTGTTGATCATTTTTAGTGTGGGTTTTTTTTTTTCTCCATTTGTTTGTTTTTTTTGTGTGTGTGGTATTCAGTAACCTGTGTTTTGAAATTGGGAAAAAGTTTGTGCTTTATGTTATGTGAAGTATGTGAAGTTGCGTGAGTTAGGTTAACTATGTCTGTGGGCTAAAATGTAGAGAGTTTGGGAAGACATGGCAAACTTGCCGCAAACACACGGCCTAATATGTCACACTTATCACATTTCTTTTTCTTTTAAGTGTGCTAAAGCATGATATTACTGACAGGCTCAAACTGAAGTCTTTGTTACCAGAAAAGGTTGAAAACCTGACACTCCTGGCTCACCAGATGCACCTTTTCTTGTTTCCTCCACAGACCATCTTGATTCAGAACATCTACCGCAATCCTCAGAACAGTGCGCAGACAGCCGACGCTTCTCGCTGTAAGTGAAACTTTCATCAGCAACGTTTTCTTTCTCTGTTTCCTAAAAGCACTGGTCCAATATAAAAGCACATCCAAGGGACTGCTTCAGCCTTCTTCACTGGAGAACTTGTTCGGACCCCATTATCTCCCACGAACCCCAACACTGTTGATGTGTAATATCTAACCTTGTGGTTCCCAAACTAGGAAGGCCCAGTTATGAGAGTAATGGTCCAGCAGTGCTGAATAAAATGACACATGGGTCTCTGAAGCAAAGCGTGGACAGTACAACTGCCAAAAAGACCACAAAATATACCGAGGCATATCTCAGTCTCTGCTTCACCACAGTTTGTAAGGAAAATGGACCACTGTGTCGTATAATATAATATCCACTAGCACCTGCTGAACTTGGTTTCAGCTGTTTTCCATTAAAACTGAGGACCACCTTAACATAGACATAGACAGTGTTTTAGTAACGCGGCTCGAAACTCCCATGACGTTGTTTGCACGTGACACAAAGAAAACCTCGAGCTCCCTACGGATCCTGTCATCAGCCATCAAACACAACAACGTCTGCCACTTAAAAAAAGAAAAAGTACCTCCTAACAGGCGCTACCATCTAATGGAAAACCATAAAAATATTGTCGAGTAAATGATTCCACATTAAAAGAAAATAAACATGGTTATACTCAAAATAATGTGCAGTATATTAAAATGGGTTTCAACAGGGAGAATAACAAAAGTCTGCACTTTGAACTTGTTTTGACTGAACAACAAACTTTTTAAAGTACGTAGGCAGTTTTTAAATTACTGCCTTGGTGGAGGTTTGTGCTTCCTGAGTACTTGTTGCTTCTTATTTGTTATTTTTCTTTAGGTTCACATGCTTAAATTGTATTTCTGTATTGATCACTAAAAAGCTGTTTGGAGTTTGTGAGAAAAAAGTGTGTATAAGATTGCATGTGAGGGGTGGCCTTGAAAAATGTTTTTATCTACTGATGGAAGCCCTGCAGAAAAAGTTTGGGAACCACTCGCCTAATACAAACAAACAAAAAAGCATGAACACCTGCTTCTGATGCCTCTGCTTTCACGTAACTCGGAGTGCAGTAAACAACCGTCCGACCAGTGACACTAAAGCAAACAGTGCTTACAAACTGTGCTGATTATGGAAGAAATGAGATCAGTAAATATGTCCAGCCCAGTCTGGCAGAGCTGAAGCAGACCCTCTCATGCAGGTAGGTTGGTAATGGAGTCATAGGCTGCCTGTGGTTTGAGAATTAGCTTGTCTATTTGTCTTTGGGCTCTGTGTTCAAACTACACATCCAGCTAGCTTTGACAGGCCTGTATTTGGTTTAATGTTGATAGACTGATTAGTCTTTTAATACACAGCTACTCTGTACTTGATAAATTAAAAAAACAAATGGAAATTTGTAGTACATGAAGTGGAGCTATTATGCTTTTTCTTATAGTCTGTTATATATGTACTTTTAGATGTTGTCCAAAGTTTCAGATAATGTGAACGTGTGAGCATATGGACGAGTAGTGCCTGTGTGCCTTCAGACTACTCTGAATGCTCAGATTCGGAGAGTTTTTTATACTCTTGGTTCTGTATGATGTCATAGAGAGATGGGTACAGAAACACCTCCCACCTGCTGCTCTTGTTATGAGAGGACGCTGATCAGAACACAGTTTACTTAAAGAGAGGGCAACAGGAGTCAAATCAGATAGATGTAGAAAGATGGTGAAATGGGCTTTTGTGCCAAGGCATGAATCACGCAGAACTACCCTAGTAGGAACCAAAAATTAAAAATTTGGAGCTTCAAGTGAGCATAATGGGTACTTGTGGTGGATTTAGAAGTAGAATGGGAGGCAGAGCCTTCAGCTTTCAGTTTGGAATCGTGTAACAGACACTATCTCTACTTTCCTTTTGATAAGTCATTTGGTTAGGGCTGGATCAGGTGACCCTGAATCCTTCCTGAGTTATACTGCAATAGGTCTAGGCTGCTGGGGGATTCCCATGATGCATTGAGTGTTTGTTCTTCTTCTTTTTTCACTCCCTATGTGTTTATACACCTCTGCATTTAATTATTAGTTATTATTAATCTCTGGCTCTCTTCCACAGCGTGTCTTTGTCCCGTCTTCACTTGCTCATCCCCAACCGGTTGCGGCAGACTGCCGCCCCTCCCTGAGCCTGGTTCTGCTGGAGGTTTCTTCCTGTTAAAAGGGAGTTTTTCCTTCCCACTGTCGCCAAAGTGCTTGCTCATAGGGGGTCGTATTGTTGGGGTTATTTTCTGTTTTTTTTATTGTAGGGTCTTCACCTTACAATATAAAGCACTTTGAGGCAATCTGTTGTAGTGATTGGGGGCTATATAAATAAAATATAATTTTAATAATAGATCCACTTCAAAGAAAAATCCAAGTGAGGCTGTAAATGTTTTAAAGAACAAGTTCAGATTATCCATTATTTTGAGGTGAATCTTTAATGAATGAATGAATCTTTAAGCAGAGTTTTCATTTAATGAATCAACTCAGAAACACTATAAGAGACTAAACAGGTGTGATTGATGATCTGTTACCTCCAAAATTAAACTTTGAGTCAAGCAGTGTTCTTTTAGACCTTTATTAATATTACAGCCTTTTCATGATGAGCTAAAATATTCAAAAGCTACATTATACAGCGTGATTGTGCAGTCTTGCCTTTTTGTACCACAGATCTGCTATATTAAGGGGAAAAACAGTGGAGTGGTCTATTTTTTTTGAGATTGTGCAAACGGGTGTAACCATCACATGATCAGCAGGAGCAATTTCACAACAGAAATTATCTAATAACATTGTTTTCCTCCCCAGCTCTGTATTCGGTTGGATTTATATCACAGCAGTTTACGTTTTGTATTTCAGACCATTTCCCTCTTGAACATTTACCTTCATAACCTTGAAAACTGCCCAGTCTGCTGATGCTTACACTGTAAGTTCTCCCTTCATCCGCAGGACCCTCCAGCACTGACTGCACTTAATTCATTATACCACACCTCCCCACATCAAATTTGGTCAAGTATAGAATTGTGTCCTCTGTACACACACACACAGTTTTTGGGCCTGATGCTGTTTTGCATGTTTTCCAGGCCTAAACTCCAATTAGCCCAGTCAGTGTCATGCACTGATGTGCAAAGAGCAGCTTTTCTTTCACTTCCTTCATTTTCAAGATGTGATTAAACCAAAAAGCTATAATTAAAGTACTGTTTCTGGGTTTTCTACACTTAATGTTTTCATACTGAGTGCACAGTGATTGCTTCTGCATTACTGAAGCTGGCTTCTACTAGTGATGCCCCCGACTTAGTCAGGGGTTTGTCATTAAAATGCATATTTAATGTTAGGATCCCTGTGTACTCAGTGAACAGTTCTGTAAAGGTGGCAAAACACTGCAAGAAAAGTCATTTTAAAGTAAATCCACCAACCTGGAGAAGACTAAAGGGTTTTCTTGTGAAAGACAGTTTGTGTAGCATCTCCTTCAAAATCTTTACTTTATATTATTAACAGGGTTTAGCAAGATTTGATGTTGCTTAACGTGGTCTGAGTTTTTAACCACCAGTGTCTGTCTAGCTTTGACATGACTGTCCCTTTTTGGGCGTTTTTTAGGTGCCGTCAGCGATGTGGAAATGCAGGAGCACTACGATGAGTTCTTTGAGGTGAGTGAACTTTTGTTTCTCCTTTGTGTCCCACGTGTGGCACTGTTGGACGTCATGAATGTGTTATCTGCATATTTCAGCCAAAAAAGAGCAACTGGGGCAAGGTGTTATTGACAGTGTATTCATGAAGCAAGGATCTTTTATTGGTTTAGAGGGGCTGGTATTTGGCTAACTAATAACCCAATAAAAACTGATTGAGTTTATCATGCTCATAGGTTTTGAATATGAGATTTAAAAACAGTTTTTATAATATGTGTTGTAGAGATGATTGTTTGTAAAGGTTAATAATCCTTCTTAGTTGTTATATAACTTATTACTCACTGATTAAAAGCCACTCAGCATGACTCCACAATAATAGCATTGCTTACTACTACATATTGTTTACTACAGTTTTTACATTACCGCCGCTTTGTACTTTGGTTAGTTCGTGTGGTAGGTTGGGTTAACCAGTTTCCTGGTTATAAGAGGTGCAATATAAGAATAGAACTGGTTTGACAGGTTTCGATTGCCCCCCCCCCCCCTCCCCCAATATCCAACACAGGAGGTGTTCACAGAGATGGAGGAGAAGTATGGAGAAGTGGAGGAGATGAACGTCTGTGATAACTTAGGCGACCACCTCGTCGGCAATGTCTATGTTAAGGTCTGTTTTAGGATCTTGGTTTATTTAAACGGGATGAATTTTTATGATGAGCTTAAACCAGTAATTTCCTAAGTATGTGTGTGTCTTTTGGGTGTAGTTTCGTCACGAGGAGGATGCAGAGAAAGCCGTTATGGACCTTAACAACCGCTGGTTCAATGGCCAGCCCATCCACGCAGAGCTCTCCCCAGTCACTGACTTCAGGGAAGCCTGCTGCCGTCAGTATGAAATGGGGTGAGTATCGTGAGAAAACGTGAGTGTATTTAATTAACCAGCTGACTAATAGACTATAGGAAGGGGAAAAAAAACTTTTTTATCTAGAGCCAAACCACAACAACAGTTGCCCCAAGATGCTTCATATTGTAAGATAAAAACCCTATGATAATACAAGAAAACCTCTACAATCGGACAACCTCTATGAGTAAGCATTTGGCGAACGTGGGAGGGAAAACTCCCTTTTAACAGGAAGAAACCTCTGGCAGAACTGGAGGGGCGGGACAGTAGTGAGTAAAAAAGGAGTAGAGGTTAAACTTTCTTAAAACAAATATTGCATGTGCATTCAAGAGAATTTTGTCACTTTGTATTATGTGTAACATCGTATGCTCACACAGTGTCACATTAGTTTGCTGTCAATGCTGGCACTATCGGCCTCTTTAATGCTTGAATGGTTATATACAGGGGTGCACATAAGTGTTCCGCAGGTGCGCATGCGCTGTCAAAATAAAAAACGCGCACCAGATAAGAAGTTGTCCGCTAGAGTGGGATTTTCACGGCACATTCTGCACCACATCGCTGTGCGTTCATCATTTGTTTGAAGCCAGCTCACCTCCTGCAACCACTTTTCCAAGAATACGCACTTCTTTTGCGCTTTGGACTCCTTCTGACATTTCTTTGGAGGTGGAGGAACACCAAAGTAATTGCTTAAAGGAGCTTCTTTGACTTCTTTAAGAGTTCTAAACAAATCTGTCCTCCTCCAGAAAATCTTATGTACGCAAACGCGTGTTGCAACTTCTTATCTGGTGGGCGTTTTTTATTTTTATTTTGAAGGCGCATATACAAATATAGGCCAGGCCATTTACTTAGACAGTCGACAAGATAATGTAGACAGTGTCATTCTGCCGCTGATGGATGGATGACAGAGCCTCACTGTTCACCCTGGAGCCAATGCTTGTCTACCAATCAAGGATGCTAGCCTCAGGATGCGGCACTCGAAGCAACTGTAATGGTCCTGCCTCCCTGAGTGTAAAACAATCACATTTAACTAAAAGGACAGCATCAGCTGACACGATGATGGCACAGAGCAAAGGAGAAGCGTGCACATGTAGTTACACTCTGTCCTTGGTCAGTGATAGGGTCTTTGCGATCTTTTCCTTTACAAGTCCCTCTGTGATTTTTTTCCATTGGATCAACGGGGTTGTTTGCTCTCCCTCAACTCTGGAGGCAAATAAAGATTAGGTGTTCTGCTTGGTGGGTTGGCATGGCTCCTCAGAATGTGCGACTATGAGCCAACTTTTCCTCGTGGCACAGATCTACCAAATGGAAGGCCAGCGCTAAGTCACATTGTTTCACGCTTTAAACCGGTGACTGTTATTCATGCATTTATTTCATCACATCTGGCTTTATTGTTCACTTGTTTAGGCAGAAACTCTAGAATGGCGTACTCTCACATCACACTGTTGCTGATCCAGCTCCCTGATGAATCCAGGGTCCATTTTAAGACTCTGGGTTTGACTTCTAGAGCTTTTCATAGGCAAACATCATCTTACATGAGCAAACTTTTAGATCCCTGAGTTCATGTGATCAGGGCCTGCTGGCTGAGTGTCTTAGGAACTCGTCTTCTTTACGAAAACTAAGACAGTTTTGGGCCTCTGGAACACTCTCCTTCTGAGAGATCTGTGACTGGAACTTGAGAATTTATATTCTGGTGTTTTGTTTGAAGCACTTTGTGATGTTTATGTAGAAAGGTGCAATAGAAATCAAATTTTACACACTTGCTTACTTACAGAGAGTGCACCCGAGGTGGCTTCTGCAACTTCATGCATCTGAAACCAATATCAAGGGAACTGAGGAGGGAGCTGTACGGCCGTCGCAGGAAAAGGTACTGTAAAGCCTGAGAGCAAGACAACTGCTTTTGTGTATGGCTTTTAAATTTGAAAGTAAATATCTTTTGCTCTCTTCTTTACCAGACACCGCTCACGCTCGCGCTCCCGGGAACGACGCTCCCGCTCCAGGGATCGACGGCGGGACCGCGAGAGGCGGAGGTCGAGGGATCGAGAACGCTCCGGAAGATTCTGAAAGTAGACGAGATGGACCCACCCAAATTCTTCCCCTAAAGCCCAACAGTGATGACAGTTATTTGTTTTTTGTTTTTTTGTGAATTGTTGGAAGTGTTCTTTCTCTTATTCCCTTTTTTTTAAGACAAGCTTGTGCCGCTTTCTCAATAAAAAACAGATTTGTAACTGCATCTGGACCGCTTTTCTTCAAGACTCAATCCTATTCTAGGAAGGATTTTATTATGATTTATTATCACTCTGCTATACGACTCTGGATACTGTAGCTCCAGTGAAAGCTAAGGTCTCTAATCAGAAGTACCTGACTCTGTGGTATAATTCTCAAACACGTACCCTAAAGCAGATGACTCGTAATCTGGAGAGGAAATGGCGTGTCACAAATTTAGAGGATCATCATTTAGCCTGGAGAAATAGTTTGTTATTTTATAAGAAATCCCTCCGCAAAGCCAGAACATCTTACTATTCGTCACCGATTGAAGAAAATAAGAACAACCCCAGGTTTCTCTTCAGCACTGTAGCCAGGCTGACAAAAAGTCAGAGCTCTTTTGAGCCAACCATCCCTTTAACGTTCACTAGTAATGACTTCATGAACTTCTTCACAAATAAAATTTTTATCATTAGAGAAAAAATTACCAATAATCATCCCACAGATGTAATATTATCTACAGCTACTCTTAGTACCATTGATGTTAAGTTAGACTCTTTTTCTCCAATTGATCTTTCTGAGTTAACTTCAATAATTACTTCCTCCAAACCATCAACGTGTCTTTTAGACCCCATTCCTACAAAACTGCTCAAAGAAGTCCTGCCATTAATTAATTCTTCGATCTTAAATATGATCAACCTATCTCTAATAATCGGCTATGTGCCACAGGCCTTCAAGCTGGCTGCAGTTAAACCTTTACTCAAAAAGCCATCTCTAGACCCAGCAGTCTTAGCTAATTATAGGCCAATCTCCAACCTTCCTTTCATATCAAAAATACTTGAAAGAGTAGTTGTCAAACAGCTAACAGATCATCTGCAGAGGAATGGTTTATTTGAAGAGTTTCAGTCAGGTTTCAGAGTTCATCACAGCACAGAAACAGCTTTAGTGAAGGTTACAAATTATCTTCTTATGGCCTCTGACAGTGGACTCGTCTCTGTGCTTGTCCTGCTAGACCTCAGTGCAGCATTCAATACTGTTGACCATAATATCCTATTAGGGTGATTAGAACATGCTGTAGGTATTACAGGTATTGCACTGCAGTGGTTTGTATCATATCTATCTAATAGACTCCAATTTGTGCATGTAAATGGAGAGTCCTCTTCACACACTGAGGTTAATTATGGAGTTCCACAGGGTTCAGTGCTAGGACCAATTCTGTTTACATTATACATGCTTCCCCTAGGCAGCATCATTAGAAGACATAGCATACATTTTCACTGCTATGCAGATGACACCCAGCTCTATCTGTCCATGAAGCCAGATAACACACACCAATTAGTTAAACTGCAGGAATGTCTTAAAGACATAAAGACCTGAATGGCCGCTAACTTTCTGCTTCTTAATTCAGATCAAACTGAGGTTATTGTACTCGGTGCTGAAAAGCTTAGAAATATGGTATCTAACCAAATTCTTACTCTGGATGGCATTACCTTGGCCTCCAGTAACACTGTGAGGAACCTTGGAGTCATTTTTGACCAGAATATGTCCTTCAACGCACATATTAAACAAATATGTAAGACTGCGTTCTTCCATTTGCGCAACATCTCTAAAATTAGAAATATCCTGTCTCAGAGTGACGCTGAAAAACTAGTTCATGCATTTATTACTTCCAGGCTGGACTACTGCAATTCATTATTATCAGGATGTCCAAAAAACTCACTGAAAAGCCTTCAGCTAATCCAAAATGCTGCAGCAAGAGTACTGACAGGGACTAGAAAGAGAGAGCATATTTCTCCTGTTTTGGCTTCCCTTCATCGGCTTCCTGTTAAATCCAGAATTGAATTCAAAATCCTGCTCCTCACATACAAGGTCTTAAATAATCAGGCCCCATCTTATCTTAATGACCTTGTAGTACCATATCACCCTATTAGAGCACTTCGCTCTCGCTCTGCAGGCCTACTTGTTGTTCCTAGAGTATTTAAAAGTAGAATGGGAGGGAGAGCCTTCAGTTTTCAGGCCCCTCTTCTGTGGAACCAGCTTCCAGTTTGGATTCGGGAGACAGACACTATCTCTACTTTTAAGATTAGGCTTAAAACTTTCCTTTTTGCTAAAGCATATAGTTAGGGCTGGACCAGGTGACCCTGAATCCTCCCTTAGTTATGCTGCAATATATGTAGGCTGCCGGGGGATTCCCATGATGCATTGAGTTTTTCCTTTCCAGTCACCTTTCTCACTCACTATGTGTTAACAGACCTCTCTGCATTGAATCATATCTGTTATTAACCTCTGTCTCTCTTCCACAGCATGTCTTTATCCTGTCTTCCTTCTCTCACCCCAACCCGTTGCAGCAGATGGCCCCGCCCCTCCCTGAGCCTGGTTGTGCCGGAGGTTTCTTCCTGTTAAAAGGGAGTTTTTCCTTCCCACTGTCGCCAAAGTGCTTGCTCATAGGGGGTCATATGATTGTTGGGTTTTTCTCTGTATCTATGAAGCACCTTGAGGCGACTTTTGTTGTGATTTGGTGCTATATAAATAAAATTGAATTGAATTGAATTGAATATTTTTATACCAAAGCTGCTAACCAGAGACTAATTTTAAAGCTCCTTCGTAGTCCTGTCAGACTGTAAACTTTCCTTCACACAGTCACTAACAGCGCACAACTGTTGCTGCATTTTTTTTCTGGTAAATGGCTGATGCAATGCTAACTAATCAGCCTGTTCTTTTACTTCCCTTTTTTGACACTTTGCTTAAATTTGATGTGATAAATATTCTGCTAGTTTAAAAAGGGGAAAAAAACCCTCTAAATTAAGTAAGAAAAAATTACCTCCAGATAGATCTCAAATGTAAACTTATTTTGTCATAGTATTGATTGAGCAATTAAGATGGTGGGTTAAGATCCACTTAAGATGGTTTAAGTTTAATGTGCATAGTCTGGAGTTATAAAGATACAAATAGTACAAATACATCAAACTTCTATGCAAACACAGTACATGTGTTTGTACTTTTAAATGCTGCTTGGGAGTTGAAAAGTTGGTTGTTTTTTTTTAAAGAGAATTTATGTTGTAAGTCTAGTTACGTTGTCAAAATAATAACTAAATTATTAAACCCTTGCTTACTTGAATTCAAATGTTAGCGAAAAAAAGACATTCATGAGAAGTTGTTACATGCGATGTCTGCGTGCGCGGGGGTGTGTTTGGTCAGTAAAAAGTAAACAGGTGCCACGGACTACTTTACCTCAGCGGTTTTTTTTCCCCTCAACCCCTTTTAAAGAAATCTCCGCACCGATTGGTACAGCCCACAAACAGTCGCCCCCACCGCAGCCAATAAGAGCGTCTTCCTAAAAATTCTGCGCTCCATACAGTTTCGTCCACGTGCGTCGGCACGTTAAAGGCTTGCTTTGTCGGAAGTTGATCCCTAGGCTGTGCAGTCGTCTGCTCGTCGTACCGGTGTGTAGTTTTCACGCAGATTTCAAGGCACAGATAAATCTCCAGGTGAGTGAAAATAAAGCCGCCTGACACAGAGAATGGAAACGAGGAGAAGCCGACGTATTTAAACACTCTTTTTGTCTAATTAAATTAATTTATATTTTCCCATGGGCTGATAGAAAGCTGCCTCCAGCTCCTCAGTTCTGATGCAACATTGTAGCTGCGCAGTTCAGGCTTTTGTTGGACCTTTTCCAACCGATGTGTTATAATTCAGGTGTTCGCATACACACTGCGGTGTCCTATATTTATTATATTAAATTATGTAAGCATTACTAGGTTTTTTGTTTTTGTTTGTCTATTTATTTATTTATTTATTTTTACAATTAATCGCTTTTTTCTTTTTTTCCCTTTTGGTTACCTTTTGTAGTTTGTCTTCTTTGTATCCCGCCACATCATCTATTATTTTCAAATGACGCAGCGTTTATTTCTATCATGCTGTTTCCGTGCTCTGGTTCGTTTTGAGCAATGCAGCCAAGTGAGATTTTTCACCTTTTTTTATTTTTTTACTTCGATAGCCTTCAGTGTTATCGTTAAATTGTTTTATTTAAAAAAAAAAGGCTAAAACAACTTTCCTGCGACCTACGTTGTCCTATTAAAGGTTATGCAGGTGGGTGCACCTTTATACGGCCTTTCTATGGCCATCATTACTGCTATTCGCATTGGCACATCATTTGTGATGGCTCAGTGGATATCTATAGTGTGTTGTTGTATTGCCAACAAGCAGATACTTCGGTTTGTTTGTTGCTGCCAGAGCAATTAAATGCTGCAAACCATAAAGGTATGCTGCAAAGTCATAGTCACCACTGGACTCCCAAGAGTGGTGAACATACCAGTGGTGCTTTCCTTTTTCTTTTCTTTTTTAAAGCAGATAAACGTCTGATGAGGGATTTTTCATTAGAGTGGGCCGATGTTGCCAAACTCTGATCATTTGTGTTATGTTTCTTTAGCCTGGGAGCTTTAATTAAGGATTGGACTCTTGGCTGAAGTGTGGTGTATTAAACCAAACTTAAGTTTAAGCTTGGCAAATCCTCTTTCAAGTCTTTCGTGTCCCTGCAAGCCTGGCTCAGACTTGTTTTGTGTGTGTGTGTGTGTCCTCCACCAGGAGGATCATATTTCCCTGTTAAACCCTGTAAGGCCAACACATACCACACACATTTGCCAGCATCGATGTTGCAAGTGTTACTGTGATTAGCAGTGTGCCTATCAGTGGTTGTAAGAAAAAGGTAGGTGGTCAACACTTGTAATTGGTTTGTGCTTCTTTTTAAATTTTGATAGCAGATCAAATGCATTTATCATCGCAACATTCCCCAAAAGCGTGTGAAAGCCAGCTCCACCCCGTGTAGAGCAGGGAGCTGCAGGCTTAAGAAAATGTGTTTAGTCCACTCCTGTGGACATTGTCTGAACTCATTCTGCAGTCAAAGACAGGGGCCCGTTGTAACAGCTGGCCCTGTCGTTGTGTGCTCTGTGTGTTAGTGAAGCCTCATGTGCTACCATTGCAGCTGGGGGATGGGAGGGAAACAACAGGCTGTAGTAAGAGGAAAAAGTTGGGCTTGTAAATCTGTGGCAGTCTTAGCAATTGGTACTTATCTTACTTTATTTGGTTCTGTAGTTTTGTTGTAGTAAGATTAAAATGTACTGAAAGTTTGAGAAGCTCTTGTTGTACTGCTCTCGTGTTTGGAATCATATAACCGTCACATGAAATGGCAAATCATCACGTTTCAGAGGCTGTGACTGAGGTTTGTCTTGTATTTACAAGTGAAATTTTAAAATTGTAACTTGTTTTCCAGCTAATCTTTCTTTTGTTCCTGCCAGTTTTGCCAATCTGCCACTCAATGGTTTAGTTCTCTTCCTGGAAAGTTATTGCTGAAGTTCATGTCAGGTATTTCACCTCGTGCTTAATTACCCAGGTTATTTGTCAAATTAATGATCAAAGACTGGATTTAAAGCTTCCCTTTGATCTCATCAGACTGTTAAACACCTGACTCAGATTTAAGGTAATGCTTAACATTTGGTTAGCCATTAGTAGCATTTATAACCAGTTATAACTGATTACAAAATCTTTTTATGGTTTAGATTAACTACATTTACAAACAATGAGATAAGCAGTGATTTTCTTTTCTGTAGATCCTCAAAACGGATGCGTGACTGCACAAGTCGGTGTTGTGTGTCTAAATCTTGACTTATATCTTGATATGTGGGAACGGCAATCAGTCTTATGATTTATGAAAACAATACTGCTTACCAACTCCCTAAAAAGAAGCTTTTGTTCTCTTCCTGTGGAGAAAAAATTATGTAATATTAACTGAAGTTTTATCAGCCCCACCATCTTGTTTACTCCCACTTGTGCTTTCTCACGTAGCTTTGATAAGGGCAGAATTTGGCCACTCGTCATGACTAGGCTAAACTAGACTAGACTGAAAAGCGGTGGTAGATTGGGATGAGCTGTGGATTTGTTTTAGCAGTGTAGATGTGACTGAGCATTAATAAAAGAAAGGAGTGGTTCAGTGTTTGCTTTGCACTGTGTTTGCTGATTGGTGAAGTTGAATGTAAGCTTTAACATTTGTCATCTCTTGGAATTTTTTTTTTCAGGTTATCTTGTTTACAATAAAAATAGCCCTTCTTTTATATTGTAAGGTAAAGATGCTACAATAATAGAGAGAAACCCTAACAGTCAGACACACCCTGTGATCAAGTAATTTGTGACAATGGTGGAGAAAAACTCCTTCCTTAACAGGAAGAAAGCTCTGGCAGAATTTAAAAGTAGAGAGGGTGTCCTTCCCAAAGCTGGTTCCACAGCTGTGGATAATCAGTCCAGCACTTGTGACTGAAGTATCTCAACTTTAAGTTGGGTTGCCATAAAATCGTGCATCAAACTTGTCCAAATATCCAACAAGAAACCCATCCAAATGTTAGCATTACCATGCATTCATGCGGTTCTTGGATGGTCGGATTTCCTTCATTTGGAAATTGTTCCACTTACAAACATGACATGTTGGATTTTATTGCTCAGAGGGTCTAAACAGCACTTTAATAGTTATTTCTGTAAGATACACCTCAGTTGTCGGAACTATTGTTGATAACTTTTCTAAAAAGTAATCGAGGTCACACAAAGAAAGTGATTGAAGGATTGAGCCCATCTCCTTGGTATAAACTCACAGGGATGAATATTTTGAGCCCAAATGAGCAGTAGAAACTGGAGCTATTTAGTTAATAATAGAGAAATGCATCATGCCTTTGATACCTGAAGATGCAGGTTGCAGAGAAGGAGACTACTGCTTGTGACAGTCAAAAACAACATTATGAAAGTATTTAATTTCCTGGCTGTCAGCCGAGTCACTGATGATGCAGGAAAACTTATCAGAACATGCTGTAAGAACAGTGTGTTACATAATTGGATAACTTTACTGTTGTTGTTGTCTTTTTTTTTTCCCCTAAGTTGAGCCATGCCATCAGTTCCCTCATCCAAAGAGACCACAGTCAACAGCCCTGTGTGCCCACACGCTGGCAAGCTGCACGGCTTCAGCAACGGAGAGAACAAAGTCAAGAACGGAGTCGAGAACCTGAAGACGGAGGAGGAGTCGCAGGAGGCAGCCAGAAACATTCAGATCAAAACAAAGAACTCTTCTCCCGAAAGGAAATGGATCCGGCCCGACCTTCCCAGCCGCTGCACGTGGAGCCTAGAAGCCTCAAAATCCGACTCCCCCCACACTCAAGTTTCAAGGTCAGCGTGCCAGTCAGATATCCACTGCTTCTTACATCTCAGCACTGTTGTATTGATCTGCTGTTACAAATAAAAAAACTCTGTCGTAAAGGCGTTACACTATTTGTTTAAAGCTCTGAAAAAGAGGCTGTTATTTTTGTTGTTGTTTAGACTTCTCAGACCAGTGAAGTGAGTGGAAATGGGTGCTCTTATCTCACACTAGTGATAGCAATAAAAGACAGTCTGAGCCTGATAAAGAAGTGATTACCGTCCAGTCTATCTGCACAGCCAGACGTGGCGCTTCTGTTTATCGTCTTGCTGAGGTTTATTCTTCTTTTTTTCCCCCTTCTCCTCTCAGGACTGTTGCACCAGCCATTCTCCCCAACATCCTGAACAAAATCGGTGACACACCCATGGTACGCATCAACAACATCCCTAAAGCCTTTGGACTCAAATGTGAAATATGTGAGTCACACCACATTCAAGCTGAGACAAATTCAGAAGTTGGTTACGGTCTGACTGGTTACTGTGCAAACTTGTGAGCGCTGGTTGGGGTGTGAGCGTTACTTCAGATCACAATTGTATCTTAATTGTTTCATTTGGCTCCTGTGATTTAATATGTTATTGTGACACTTTTTTTGGTGTAGTGGCCAAGTGCGAGTTCTTTAATGCGGGCGGCAGCGTCAAGGACAGAATCAGTCTGCGGATGGTGGAGGACGCTGAGAGAGCCGGGATCCTCAAGCCAGGAGACACCATCATAGAGCCCACCTCTGGAAACACTGGTAATCCCCTGCATGCGCCTGTGCTGGTGTGAACAAATACACGAAAGCCTGTGCTGAAAATCCCACTCAAATCTGCTTCTTTCTTTTGTTCCTTAAGGTATCGGACTCGCTCTGGCTGCAGCAGTGAAAGGCTACCGTTGCATCATTGTCATGCCAGAGAAGATGAGCATGGAGAAGGTGAATTTCCTGTGATATAGAAACCACAACTCACAGAAACACGGCAGGTTTTTTTTTTTTTTTTCTGTCAGAGTAAAGCATGTCTAGACTGCTACAGCTAAATTGAAGGGTAGGATTTCCTGATAGAAAAGTGCGGTTTCTGTTCAAAGGGGCTTTTCCTGAAAATGTTGCGACTAAGTATGCAAATCGCAGCCTGTTATAGAGGCAGAGGTCACGCTTTAGCACTGCTGTTGCATCATATGATGCAATCTTTAAATGCTGTGCAAAAATATAAATCTAGTGTATATTTGTACAAAATGTTCAAAGTTTTTGTTTGACGTCTATATTATATCTTATTATCTTGTTTTTTTTTAAAATGTATTTTATTTTTTTAAATAATCATATATCTTGTGTTTTGTTTCTAAAGGGATTTTTGAACATTACAACAAGCTCAGTATTCCTTTTTAATTTATTTTTTAATGAATTTATTTTATTAATTCATTTTTTTTCAAGCTGTTTTTCCACAGTAGCTTTCATTAAATTACATTAAAATAAAAACATTAGTACCCTTTTAAAAAGACTACTGTTCTTCAAGCTTGCTGCATATCTGCATATCTATTAATTCTAATGAATCTTGAATGTTTTAAAGAACAAATTCTTATTGGTGTTTCTCGCTGCAGTCAGGCCATCATGTACAAGTGTTAATATATGTCAGATGTTCTCGACAGGTGGATGTCTTGAGAGCACTCGGAGCAGAGATCGTACGTACGCCCACCAGCGCCCGTTTTGATTCGCCAGAGTCTCACGTGGGCGTGGCCTGGCGCCTTAAGAACGAGATCCCCAACTCGCACATCCTGGATCAGTACCGCAACCCGAGCAATCCCCTGGCTCACTATGACACCACAGCCGAGGAGATCCTGGAGCAGTGTGAAGGTACGAGCATCCTGAGCTATAAAATTTACAGAAACTCCTTCAACGGCATTATTGCTTTTTCCTTAAAACTCACTTTAGAAGTTCACTGGAAATCAAGTCAACAAGGTTGTTTGTCTCTTCTGTGTTTCTGCTGACAGGTAAGGTGGACATGCTGGTGGCTGGTGCAGGCACAGGAGGGACGATCACAGGCATCGCCCGCAAGCTGAAGGAAAGATGCCCAAATATCAAAGTAAGCTCTTTCCTGAGATTATGTTTCTCCTCCTTTTTCAGATAAATATCTGCTGAGCTACTTGTGGCTTATGAATGGTGTGTTTTGTGCGCAGATTGTTGGTGTTGATCCTGAAGGTTCAATCCTGGCTGAGCCAGAGGAGCTTAACAAGACCGATAAGACCCAGTACGAGGTGGAGGGCATCGGGTACGACTTCATCCCCACCGTCCTCGACAGATCGGTTGGTTCAAGCGGCGTCTATAATCCCATCTCCTTTTCTTGACTGCTCCTAAGTGAGCATGACGATGTCGTATGTTTAATATTACTACCCCCCCCCCCCCCCCCCCCCCCCCCCCCTCGGTCAACATTTCCAGGTGGTCGATACGTGGTACAAGTCCAACGATGAGGAGTCCTTCAACATGTCTCGTTTGCTGATCAGAGAGGAAGGCCTGCTGTGCGGTAGGTCTTTGTGGTTCCTGGTTTAGGTAGGCTCTTCTACCCCAGGACTTATTAGTTTTTATTTTTTTAGTGGCCAACACACAGCACTTATTTCAAGGCCTGTTCTGAGGTAGTGACTTGTGATTGGCCTTGAAAAACAATATGGAGCTTTATGCTGATTGGTTTGATTCATTCATTTTTTGATTTATCCTACCACTGATGGTCACAAGAGACTTTGCTTCAACCAGGACAGGCAGGAGGTGGAACTAAAATGTTTTTCATAGTTTCACTGTGGTTAGTTTCTAAAGCTCTGAAACTCCTCCAGAGCCCCGTAGATCACTACAGGAAGGTGCTTCTTATAAACAAACGCAGAATTCATCCTGTTCGAGGGGACGTGGGTGTGACTGGTTACTGACTGGCATACAAGACAACAGAAGAAACACAAAGCCTCCAGGAATACTTTTGCTCCCAGGGAAAAGCTTCATGAGGAAAATGTTGTGCGTACCTGGGTGCCACTTAAGGCAAACTAACCTACGGGCGATCGTGGCTCAAGAGTTGGGAGTTTGCCTTGTGATAGGAAGGTTGCCGGTTCGAGCCCCGGCTTGGATAGTCTTGGTCGTTGTGTCCTTGGGCAAGACGCTTGACCCGTTCCCTACTGGTGGTGGTCAGAGGGCCCGGTGGCGCCAGTGTCCGGCAGCCTCACCTCTGTCAGTGCGCCCCAGGGCAGCTGTGGCTACAATGTAAAGCGCTTTGGGGTCCTTATGGACTAGTAAAGCACTTTACAAATACAGGCCATTTACCATTTTGCTTTTTCCTGTAACAGGAGGCAGCTCGGGGACGGCCATGGCAGCAGCTGTGCATGCCGCCAAGGAGCTTAAAGAGGGCCAGCGCTGTGTGGTGATCCTGCCGGACTCCATCCGCAACTACATGTGAGTTTCCTTATGTGTTTGTGCTAGAGGTCCTTCAGATATATGCAGACAATTTGTTTGCTTTCTTTGTGTAAACACAGATCAGTCTTTTCTTAATCTTTTCTTAATCTTTTTTTCTTTACCCCCCTCAAGGTCAAAGTTCCTGAGTGATAAGTGGATGGTCCAGAAGGGCTTTTTGAGGGAGGAGGACCTCATGGTGAAGAAACCATGGTGCGTGTCATTTAAAAAGACCAAATCTCCAGTTTCTAAGTCTCTCTCTATGTACGCTCATTAAACATGCCGTGTTCTCACAGGTGGTGGAACTTGAAGCTGCAGTGCCTGAACATGTCTGCCCCGCTCACTGTCCTGCCTACTGTTAGCTGCCAAAAGACTATCCAGATCCTCAAGCATAATGGCTTCGACCAGGCGCCGGTGGTCGATGACACAGGGTGGGTGTGCTATAGGTAGAAAGATCAGCTTTACAACAGAAAAGCACAGAATATTAGATCGTCACACATTCCTGGAAGCTGTGTTTTAGACCCTGAAAACCTTATCCTTGACTAACCTTTAACTTCACTTCTTGTTTATGTTTTTGTGTGTAGATTGATCCTGGGCATGGTGACTCTAGGCAACATGCTATCTTCGATCCTTGCAGGGAAGATCAACTTGTCAGATCCTGTCAGCAAAGTGCTTTACAAGCAGTTCAAACAGGTTAGTTTGGTTGGAAATTTAATGGATTTTAAAGACTACTCTTTTCGTCCTGATTGGCTGAGGATGATCTCCATGTAGGAAAAAAAAAAGATTGTAAACTTGCTGAACTAGAAAATTGGGGTTTGAAATAAGACTTATTTTTAGTGCTAAAAAGACAAGTTTGTGTTATGTTCTGTTCCATTTCTTTGTGTATACAGAAAGTTTTACTGTGACAGATGTTGATGAATGTGTGTATATATCTATATATTTCTATGTATCTTTATATCTTCAGCACATCCTCTTATTTTAATTCAGATCACACTGACTGACAACTTGGGAAAGTTGTCCTCGATTTTGGAGATTGACCACTTCGCCCTGGTGGTACACGAACAGATCCAATGTGAGTACAGCAATGCACACACACTTATACGCACAAACAAGTTTGTGCTGTGGCCGGTTTAGCTTCTGTTGTCTGTGGATATCAGTCTTGACAATCTGTGCGTTTAAACTATGACCAGGGTTAGTGATTCAATGTGTAAAAACACTGAGTTTGTGCTTTTACACATTTTTGCAAGAACCACATTTTTAACAGCTCTGTGAGCTCAGTATATCCGCTTCCTGCTGCTCCTTGCTTGAGTATAGATGCACAAGCTCAGTGTGAGAATCTGGAGGCAGGCTTTAGATGACCTTGACCCGTCCAAGTAGAGACAGTTTAGCAAACAGCTAGCTGATTGTTTCTGTTTGTCAAGGTTACATTTAAGCAGGGTTTTTTATTTTTTATTTTATTTTTTTTTTCTGCAGTATTGAAATCCAAAATGTGCAGGCTGAGAAGGAATCTTCAATCTTTATCTTTTTCTTTTGGCTGCACCCGTTAGAAGTGGCCCTACATCTAACATCCTCCTTTGTCATACCAACCCTTTGCTTATCCTATTTCACTACACCCTCAATCTTTTCTGTGGTCTTCCTCTTTTCCTCCTGCACAGCAGCTTCATAATAAAACCAATTCTGCATCTTTAAATTGATCAAAGATGGACAAACAGACCTATCAATCAAACTTGCACTGTGCAACTTTTATCATCCCCATCTGGCTGTTGGAGTGGTTACACAGACCAAGTAGGCATTAATTTAAAAAGTAAATATTGCTGATGTTGAACCTAACTGACATATCACGTGCGTATTTAGAATATTGCATTTGTCTCTTTTACATTCGTATACTGACAATAGCATGTGACCACGCTGCATACTGGATCCTCAGCATCAAATGGCTAAGGGACATAACTGTCCATTTGGCAGCTAAAGAGACGACTCCGACGGAATATTGAAAAGTTTAGAGCCCACTTGGCTTGTTCCACTGCCCCCTAGTGGCCAGAGTCCTACATTACAGTTGTAGGAATTATTTATTTATTTATTTTTTTAAGTTTTTTAGTGGAAGCACTGCAACACTATAAAGGTTTTAACTTAACTATCAGGCTAATAATCTCTCTGATACTCTCTTTTCTACTCCTTGTCCTCCACCAGACTTGACTGATGGCTCTCATAGCAAAAAGCAGATGGTTTTCGGGGTGGTGACAGCTGTCGACCTGCTCAACTTCGTCACAGCCCGGAAGAGGCAGGAGCGCTCCATGTCAGAATCCACCGATGAGCTGAATTAAAAACAAAGACACTACAAGCCTTTACATTTCTTACTTTAGAATGACAAACACATTGAGATTTAGTTTAGTGTGTTAAAGATGGCAGAAAGGTGTTGTTTTTTTGGGGTTTTTTTTTAGAAGTTTTGGTTTGAGTTTGGCTCTTATTTCTCTCTTTTTGAATCATATGTTTGACCTTGAGTCTTGAAGCGTAATAAGCAGAATAATTTGTTCTACTGTCAGCTTATGATGGGGGTTGTTATTACTGCTTAAGCCTGTAGTGCTCGAATCTTTTATAAGTTTTGTTACAGTGTAGACTTTTATTGTTTTGTATTGGACTTGAAGAGAGGCTGCGAGGAAAATAAATGATTGTATCATCACTTTGGCTTTGTATACCAGACAGGAATACAAAAGTCACATTCAATTCATTTATTATGGGAGTTACTGTGGGTATGTGTATATATGCGTATTATGTTTTCATTATTGCTCACTGTATGCTGATTTCATGATTGTGTGTACACAGAATAATCCATATCAGGTAATCTAAAATCTGAATATAATCATGGTGTTATTCAAGTGTAAAGGAGTCAGGACTACTTAATCTTTGCAGTGTCTAGGAGAAAATATTTTTCTATGACATCATTTTTTCTTAATGAATGTATAAGGCTAAATAAAAATTACACTCTGTAGCAGTGTGGCTTCTTGTTTCCCTTTGTCACAATTTGAGGAAAAAAATATTCAGAAACAAAAAGATGCTTAGGGAAACTTAGGAATGAGGTTATCATATGCCTACCAAGGTGTACCTACTTGCCACTCTGTTAAAAGTTGTAGTAGCTACACCTTGCTGCTGGAGCTAGGTTGGGCCCAATTTTTTTTGCCTTCAGAACTGCCTTAATTCTTCACCGCATAGATTCAGCAAGGTGCTGGAAACTTTCCTCAGAGATTTTGGTTCATGTTGACATGATGACACCACACAGTTGCTACAGATTTTTCGCCTGTACATCCATGACTGGACTCTCTTGTTCCACCACATCCCAAAGTTGCTCTATTGGATGGAGATCTGGATCACTGTGGAGGTTTGAGTACAATGAACTCATTTTCATATTCAAGAAAGTAGTTTTAGATGACTTCAGCTTTGTGACGATGTTTGAACAGTGATCTGTTGGTACCAAGGGACCAAAAGTGCATTAAAAGCATTACACCCTGACATTATACCACTTAACAGCAGGTTGAACCATTCACACAAAGTAGGATGGATCTGTTTTTGTTATTTACACCAAATTCTGATACTTTCATCTGAATTTCACAAATTTCAGGCTGCCAAGAGCAGTCAACGTTTTTACAATCTTCCATTGTCCAGATCTAGAGAGCCTGTGTGACATGTAGCCTCAGTGTGGTCTTTTGCTGCTTCAGAGATGGTCTTCTGCATATAACAAGTGGTTATTTGAGTTACTGTTGCTTTCCTATCAGCTGGAAGCAGCCTGGCTGTTCTCCTATAATTGTTGATATCAACAAGGCACTTTTACTCATGCAGAAACATGTTGAGTTGCTGCCATTTGATTGGCCGAATAGATATTTGGATTATCAAGCAGTTAAACAAGTGTACCTATTGAAGTGGCCATAAGTGTGATTTTTTTCAGTAGTGTTGGGTGGTCTTTACAGTCAATGGTCAAAACCAACCAATGACAATTTTCACAATCATATGCATTACTAGATTCTAATTATTAATTAATTGACGTGTATATATCTCTTTAATGTTGCAGCCATTGTTGACTTTAAATATTTACATAATGCTCAGCAGGGTGATCTATAATAATGCAATTAATGTGCAAAACCAAAGCTTCAAAATAAATAGTATGGAATATAAAGTACAGTAATTGCATTTGAAAAATCTGGAGTGTGTGGAAATACTGAAATAATCATATTTCGGATGGGGAGTTGTGCCACCTCACGCCCCCTTCTACACACGCCTCTGACTAATCTTTCAAAAATGTCAAATTGTATCATTGTATATTGAAATTATAATTATTTTACTTTGTATATTTTACATTTTTTTCCATTGTTGTATAGTAGTAATGGGACTAATAAATGCTATCGTAAAACTTAAGTTAGACCAGTTCAAATGCACAATGATTTTTTCCAAGCTTATAAATGGGACGTGAACGCAAATATTAAGTCATTAACGCGCCGTGTTTGTGTTCGCCATGTGGTTTGTGGCGTATGTAATGGTGTTCTGGTAGCACCGTAATTACTGGGAAGATAGCGTAACTGGGCGTCTATAAGTTGTCATAGGTATCCCGCCCTCCCATCGGCGCGTGCTGGTCTAGTAAATGAGCGCGTCACTTCACGCTCCCGGTATCCAATCAGCAAGTCGTTGACTGTGGCGATGTATGTGTTGTGTGCTGGCTGCTACGAGCGAGGCTAGACAGGCAGTATGGCGGAGGAGAGCAGTGTGTACGAGTTAGAGGGTCTAGAAAAACAATTGCAGATTTTGTTTAGCCGCTACTCAAGCGATGAACTCCGAGGCGACAGCGAAGCGTTCTGCTTTGACTTTTGCAAGGTATGGAGCCGTAGCTGAAGTTAGCGGCGTGCTTGTTGTCAAAGATAAGCATATATGTTAGCCGACTCCCCTCCCCCAGAATTACTAGTTACACACGGCTAGCATTAGCGGCTAAGCCCGTTATCATTTAGCTAACTAGCAGTAGTCGCTTTAAAAACAAGCATATTTGCGTGACAAACAGCGTGTCAAGTAATCCAAGGCCGCATATACACGATTTTAGCAAAACATGCGAGCCACTTAAGCAGTGATTTAGTGACAGTGCATGATTAATGCACCAGTTTTCAGGCTGACTTTGCTAATCGCCTGAGCCAGCTAGCCCAGAATTTGCTTGCAAGTTAGCATGGTTGTACGCTGAATGTTTACTAACTACCCGCTGGTCAGGATTTTGCACGATTACACTACGTTTTGGCAGCGATTACGCTGAAATTGAGTTAATATTTGTTATCCTGTGCTGTCGGGCGTTTGTTTTACAGCCCACCTTGCGATATGTCACAGCAGTGGAAAACAATTCCTGCCATCACTAAATGGTCTCACAGTGGTTGCATCTTATGCAAAAGCGCATTGGAATGGCAGTAACTAATAACCCTGCACTGTTAACAACAGAGAGATGAAATCACGTTTGCCCAATTACTGACACTAGAAATAGCCAGGTGTACTACTTCCTGTTGACAAATCCCAGCTGTAAGCCATCCAAACATTAAAAGTAAGCATTAAACGCGTGACGCATCAGCATATGTAATTTGACTTGATTTCTTTGGAGCTGAAGTTGGGGTGCTAGAGCTTGGGAGTATAACAAAATGAGAAGTAATTATTGCACTACATATTTTAAAATAATATCACACATGTTATTGAGTTTGTTGTTCATAAAGAAGGTGCCAGACTCGGGCTTTCATGCTTTGCTAACATGGTTACATTTAGCTTAGTAGGGAACTAATTGTTGCAGTTGGATGAGGGCCTAAACCAGGGGTGTCCTGCAGGTTGTAGATATCACCCTAGGTCAACACACCTGAACTGATCAGTTCATTACCAGGCCTCTGGAGAACTTCAAGACATATTGAGGAGGCAATTTAGCCATTTAAATCAGCTGTGTTGGATGAAGGAAACATTGAAAATCTGCAGGACACCGGCCCTCGAGGCCTGGAGTTTGACACCCCTCGGCCTAAACTAAACACTGGCTGAGGGTTAACACTTCACTGCGTTCCACTGGAGATGAGCTGGATCTCCACCATTAGAGGGCAACATACGGATTAGGATGTCATAGGTCAACTGTAAACAGATATTGTTTTGTGATGGGCCTGTAGTACATGTTCAAGTAAAAATAATCTAGGTAGCTGTCCAAAACACACACAGATCTAAAGTATAACGTGATATAAACAGATCCTTGTAATCGAGTGCGATTAGAAGCATCAGCAGTGTACTTGCGTTTGCACTCAAAACCTTTAAAAATGCCATACCCATAGAGATGCTGTGCAATTGCACTTTGTATTGTACTTTTGTTTAGATGTTGTTTTTGTCTTTGCAGCTGGTGGAGGAGTACGCCTCTCGCTGGCAGGTGCTCCTGCCTCAGCTCAGGATCCTTGAGATTGCTCTCTGCTATTTTGCGCAAGCCTCATCCTTCTTCACATCAAACTGTGATCACGTGCTCCGCACACTCAGTAGCCTGGCTTTGTAAGTACCCAGTCCTACCTAAAAAGGTTGCTTTCATTCTTTGCTGATCTAAATAGCTCCCACAGATTTGCTGGGATTTTTGGTTGTTTTCTTATGTTATAAGTAGTCTGGATTATTTATAAGTGCTGCTATAGCTCGTACTTACAGTATAAGTCAGATGAAAGCAGCACCTTTGTTTCCCAAACATCCCTCTTCTCTGGATAGTTTTGCTTGTAATGTAGACAAAGCCAGACACACATAGTTGGACACAAAGTTAAATTGTTTATTAATGACACAGCTGCTTTTAAATCTGTTTGCAGAGGCTAAACCAGTTGAGTGATTTCTGTGACTTCCAAAGAGCAGTGAAATGCAACGCTGTAGCCATAGTGTCAGCTGTGGAGGTGATCAAATTAGGGACGTGCAGGCTAGTCAGTCAGATAAAATATTCCAGCCTTTGGCAGTCAGCATCGGAAGTGGTAATTGGCTAAACTAGTTATTTATGTGCACCACCAGTTAACTGTTGTTCCTAAGACATTACGCAGTCATTCAGCATCGCTAGTGATGACACTCTCTCTGTGACAAATAGGGCTGTGCGATCTGACGAACTGTATCGGATGACAATATTAAAACATCTATTGATTATTTCGTGCACAGTGTTTCCTGCAATATTTTTTCATCACCTCAGATGACAGTTTGCAATAGTCACAGTGACATCATAGAAAGACCAGCCAAAACAAATGCAGGAGCTCATTCCTAAAAGAGGGGCTGCCTCTGTAGCATGGGCATGGTGCGGTTATGAAAAGTCTGACGCGGAGCAGAAAACCCGTCCCTACCACAGAAACAATCCCCTTCTACCACCTATGCAACAATCATGTGAAGGAATATGGAGAATTTACAAATGAGAAGAAAAAAGATCTGCCAGGTGCTCAAAATAAGCCTCATACGCAAACTCTAGAACAGGCTTTTCTCTGCATTTATTTATAAACACTCATAAATATACTAGTGGCCAAATATGTTTTCATTCATTGGCCAGAGTACTCGACTCCAGGGACACTACGCCCAGCTGAAAACACTTCACACAAGTAGAGTTGCCTCGTTTATATTACACGTCAGACCAAAGTATTGGAGGAAATTTGCAACGTAGCATACCACGTTGCGCCAACAGATATGTGGATGAACCGAACAGCACATGGTAAATGGTAAATGGCCTGCATTTGTATAGCGCTTTTCTAGTCCTTAAGGACCCCAAAGCGCTTTACACTACATTCAGTCATTCACCCATTCACACACGCATTCACACACTGGCGACATCCTTGTATGAGCTTAATGGAGCGCGTCATTTAAGACTGCACACTCTTCAGTCGATGTTCGCAGACAGGCTAGTTTCCTGACGATCATATAAGACCAGTAATGATAGCCGGGGGGCCTCAGGAGGAAGCTTTTGCGTGACTGCGTGGGGTCATTCAGTTTGTGTCATTAAGGGATAGCACCTTGTAATTTATTACATTTTTGATTATTTAATTTAAATGTAAAAAAAAAAAAAAAGAAATAGTACTTTCAGTTTGGTGATTAAATTAACCAGTGACTTGATTTACGGAAAATACACTATGTTGTGATATACACTGTTATGGGGATAAGAACGACATGATTTTGGTCTTATCAGTACAACCAAGATGGAAAGTAAGAAAGCTAACAGCAGCTTGTGCTAATGCAGCTCTGCATGACTTGTATGTAGAAATTTGTCATTGGATCTCAGCTGCATTGGCTTAAACTGACATAATAAAAACTTGACCTGAGCAGTGTGTGACCACATTTTGCACAGGCGTGTGGTCTGCTGGTGCAGTGTTTGCTGCACTTGACAGACTAATTTCACATTGTGTGTGGGCAGTATTTCACACAGTGCGAATTGTCACACATGATCATGAGTCATTAAAAATATAATCTAATCACTTCCTTTCATACTCAAAGGTTTGAAATGGCTCTAAAATACACAATAATTATTAGCCTCATCCAGGGTGCTAACTTTTGATTGTTTCCTCTGGTTTTTTAATTAATTCTTTTTAGTTTTGGAGTAGTCAGCCTTTCTGATTGTATTTTCTTCTCCTGCTTAAGCTAATAAAGCTAAACTAATAAATTAACTCAGTGCCATTTTCAGATGAAGGAAAAGAGACAAAATTAAGAGGCATAGTTGTTTTTAAATAATGATTAGAAGAGCACTGGTTTGTGCACATGTAGCTGGAGCCCCGCTCATTTCCTATTCTCCTAGTGATCAAATATTGAAGGTGGACCGCTGCCATTTCTGGCTGCTATAGACTTTTCTCAGTTTCTAGTTTAAGAGAAACATTTTTAGACATAAATAATTGTTATCTCGTTAAATGACCACTGTTAATGTTACAGATGGGAAGTGCTGATAGCATTAATATTACTGTTTTATTATTAGCCATAAGCCAGTTCCTTAATGATAGCTTGGCAGACAAATAATATGGGTAATTGCTAATAGTTAAAAATCAAAGGTTAATGTGTGTACAGGCCAAATTTACATTTAGGATAACTGTTTAATACTTCAGTATTGTTGAAATAGGAACCTTACTGACCTTACAAAGTTTGTATTAAGACCAGGGTGTCAGTTTGCTGTTCCAAGTGTTCAGCTGCTAGTGAGGGAAGGGGCTGTGTGCCTGCCTGTCTAGTAAGGGTGTGAAACAGAGCCCCAAATGTTATCATGGTATTTCATAGGGCTCTTTGATATAATGATATACATTAGGTGACAATATGAAAACGTCTATCGTTTCATATTACGCTATCATTTGCTTTGTGGTGTCGTGGTGCCGTAAATATTGCTGTTTACGGCAATATTTTTTCCTCTTTTTGATGGTCACTGTAGTGGCTATATTAATTTCTTAAAGTCTTTCTCTTATATTTAAAATAACCACACTACAGACGGATAAACGACTGTTTTTACGCATTGTGGTTAGCAACAACGACGGTTGTTGCTAACAAGCCAGCGTGTAGCTCCGCCGTCTGCTTGTTTATTTTCCACATAAGCCTTTCACAATAAAGCTGAAGGTCCTTTGAGATTTTTCAAAATAAACTGAAATAATGAGAAACAAAAGGACCAATCAAAACAAATCGAGGACCTTATTTCTAAATGAGGGGCTACCACTGTAGTATGGACATGGTTTGGTTATGAAAAGTGTGACACGGAGCAGAAAACTGTACTATGCGAATTATGCAGGAAACCGGTCCGCACCTCAGTATGGGCTCAAAATGTTGTCATAAATATTTTGTACTTGTAAATCAGTTTTGTACTTGTAAATTAGGATTTGTATGTGTAAAAAGAATTTGTTTGTGTGCGTAAAAAAGATTTGTGTGTGGACTTAGCCAAAAAAAACCCTGCAAGCTACAAGTACGAATTTTGACCCTATTTTTCTTCTTTTCATCTGATTGGTCAATGTCATGTCAATCACAAATGTAACAATCCAATCAGAGAACAGATGGGTTTGGCTGTCAGAGGGGCGCTTTTTTTGAACTGCAGGTCCTTGAAGGGTAATACAGTTTGAAGCTGGAGGATCTCTATATAAATATCTGATAGCAGCTAGGTCCCCTAACTTTCAGTAGCTGTTGAAAGGATAAAGTTGTGGTATATGAGTGGTTAGAAATACCATTATTACTTTAGGATTAGTTTAACACAAAGTCAGGGCTGACCCGGGACCATTGCTGTGAGTCACAGTGCGCAGCATAAAAGTCCTTTCACATCAGACGCAGGATGTGCTGCTAATGCTAACTAAAAGCAAAGGATCCAGAATTTGTTGCGCTGGCTGCTGGGCTCTGTGGGTTTTTGCAGCAGCTCTACCTGTACTAGATGCACCTGCTCCTTGCTGTTTCTATCACAAAATATTTATGACCACATTTTGAGCCCATACCTCAGACTCAAACACGACAAACCTTGTCTACCACCTACGCAAGAATCATGTGAAAAGGTATGGAGAGAGTTTATGGTTGAGAAGCAAAAGAAGAGCCGTCAGGTGCTCAAAATAAACCTTAGACTCAAACGTTAAAACAGGCTTTCCCCCACAGCACGCAGTGTAATAAATACTCACAAAGAAAATGGTGGCCGTTACAACTTATGTCAGTCAAAACTCTCGACTCCAGGTACATAACGCCCAGCTGAAAACACTTCATGCAAGTAGAGTTGCCCGAGAGTTACAGAATTTACAGAAAATGTAAAATGTTTTGTGGTATATATTGTTGTTGGGAGGATAAATGTCTTATATCGCGATATGAGGTTTTGGTCATATCGCACAGCTCTAGTATTTCAAGAAAATTATTAGAATAATTATATTTCTTGAAATATAGAAAAAAAAGCTGATATATAAAAATTGTTTTATTGCTACTCTCAGCTTGCAGGCGGTGGCATTTTTAAGTGTAAGTAAATAAAGGGCAATTTCCATCCTTCTCTTCCAATGAGCTTGCCATTGTTGACACACTGCCTAATTTGAAGTGTGACTCTATTGCCACTTGGTGACAGCAGCAGTATTACAGCGCAGTAATAGAGACACAGCACAAGTCAAATGTAAGCTACAACGTAGCCTGGGTAGTGTTTTTAAGTAAAAGCATAAAAATAACTCCTTAACACTTACACTCAGCTGCTTAGAGCCCTGCTTTTCCACCATGTAGCGGCATCAGTAACTTCCATTTTCTGTTTGCTCTTCCTGTCATATGTAGTGCAACTAGCATGTGCTCAAGTGATGCTCTGGCGTCAGCTGTTTACATTGGGTCATACCTTCTGCTAGTGTCTTCTCGTTTGTAGTCTGATTGTAGTCGATAGTGTGTCTATTGATTTTTGCTTCAAGTGGCAAAATACTAGGGGTGCAACGATACACAAAATTCACAGTTTTTTACTTTGGTGTCACGGTTCGATATTTTTTCGATACAAAAAAATGTTCATGCCTTGGGGACTAGTAAAGCGCTATACAAATACAGGCCATTTAGGATGATGTCGGCGTAAATGTGCAGTCATATTGGTTGTGTTCCCTCTAGTGCTGTCAGCGTTTATCTCGTTAAAATGACATTAACACCATAACGCCGCAAATCTCTCTTAACAAGTTACCGCGGATCGCCCCATGTGTGGGGTTGGACTGTGTCAACACGTTAATGAGCAAACTGCGCTAACGCTCTAGTTCCCACCAATTGAGCATTGCGTGGCACATCCGACATACTGTTTTACTTTTGTCCATGACGCGCTTACCATCAGGGTCATACGTCACATGAAAACCAAGATAGTTCCAAACGCCAGATCTGAATGAGGGTCGGGGAGGTTCAATTTCGGGTAGCGTTGAGGAAGTTGCCATGTTGCAACAACCTTAGCTTCTGTCTTGCTAGCTTGCGCTGCGCTCAGTGGATCTGCACTCGACAGTGCAGCCTAGGCGGAGTAGTCGAACGCAGATCCACTGAGCGCTCAACACAGACAGCATCATCAGAAGAAAAGTTGATAAAGTAAACAAAAAAATTTGTATTGTTCGATACATATGCGTACCGAACCCAAAGCACTGTATCGAATGGTTCAATATCGATAAGAGTATTGTTGCACCCCTACAAAATACATATGTTGTTTTCACAGAAACAGTTTTCTTGTGCTTTGTTGGAAGTTGTTGAAGAAACTCAATTTTCAGGTACGGAATTATGATCGGAGATTGACAAGCAGCTCTTCCTCTCAAACGTGCCTGGGCTAGTGTTGTTGTTATGCATAACGGAGACAATAAATTCATGATATTGCTATAGCAATATACAATATGGCATTCCTAGGTGTTATTATGGATGATGTAACATGGCACAGCCCTGAAGTTTGCAGGAATCCTGTGTGAAGTTGTCATTTGGAAGAGGCAAAGATGGCACTGTTGGTATAAATAGTGTTGTAAATAACTGACTCTAATCTGACAACCCTACGTGATATCTATACTGCCTGTGGTACTTACGGTACATAAATACAGTTACCGCTGAGTTTTCAACATTTGGTATTCAAAGTTATCTGCTCTGGTGGCATCTCTATGCTCAACAAAGTCAAAATTAAATATATTGACACTAGGGATGTACCAATTTGATAACTCAGCCGGATATGTTCCAAAAGCTAGATTGGTGACAACAGGCTGATCTTTTCAGTTAACTGTTCAGTGTTTTACTACATCACACATCAGCAGCAGTGCACCAGCTGCTAGCTTGAGAGCAAATGTGGCATGGCGAAAGCTAACAGCAAAGGGTTGGCAGTTTGGCGTTTTCTGCACGTTTGTAGTTTTTGAGGTATCCGTAACTGGTGAAGTAGGTTGACACGACTAAAAAGCTCTCACAAAGATGATTTCCCTTTTGGCTTTTTCACATTTTTTCCCCCACACTTATTCCCAACTAGTCTAACACTTGGTGAGAAGCTTTTATCACCCTTCCAGTACCAAAGCATTGTAAGAATATAGGCTTATTACTGATCTAGTTGACAGTTAAAAAGTACCGCCAGACATACATCTTAAATTGCTGAGAAAGCTTTAATGTTTGCATAATACTCTCAATTCCTCCTTTGACTTGTTCATCATTTCAGAAGCTGGCCTTGTGTAAAAGGCTCTTGAAAATGCACACACATAACGTGACACGTTACACACTATTGATAAAAAACATTAATTAAAAATTAGCCACATATGAAGTTAAAATACAGAAAATCCTTTGTAGTTCCTTAGTTTCAGTGTAGATGTCAGCATCTTAATTGTGGGTGTTTGGTGGCAGCTTTTATGGAAGTGAAGTAAAAATTGTTTTCATTGCTTATTTTTGCTCATAAGCAAATTTGTAAGCCAAAGAAAGCATTAACATGCTGCCAGCTCACTGACCTAAATATATCCATCAACCCTTTATATTTCATCACGTCCCTCAGTAACAGAGTTCCTTAGAGCCACACAGATAGCTAGTTTACTCGGAATATCCAGATTTAAGTTTTAAAGTAGCTTGGAAATGAGCATTTATTCCTTTGATTTCTCCACAGGAGTGTTTTTGAGTTGCTGCTTTTCTTTGACCAGAACGACTTCTGTCAGGGGCCACTGAAACACTTTACTCATACATTCCAGGTGAGAATAAAGAGCTTATTATCTTCCCAATAGAACAGTGAATGCATGTTTGTCAAATCTGATTATGTTCATTATCATTCATTTCACTGCATATGTTATTGTCAGGGCACTCCATCATTTGGGCTAGACCGTTGTTGCTGTACCTAAAAGTTATTTTGTGGTCCCATCTTTTATGTACTCTGTGGCACGATAGCACAATTAAGACACTTTTGTGTTTTTTCTGTATTCTCCTCCAGGAATGTTATTTGGCTCTTGCAAAGCACCAGAATGTTCACTTACTTCAGGTGGAGCGTTTGGTTCAGGGCGGCGGGCCTTGGGCCAACCCGACCGTACAGGCAATCCTCAGCGAGTCCAGTTTACCTCAGAATGACGGTCAGTGATGTAGTTATTATTTGTAGAAATGCTAGTACTGGAGTAACTGTAACACACCAGCTAACTTTCAATTTTAATCAGTTGTCTTTTAAAAATTAAAAGAAAAATTTATAATACCATACTTTGTTTTTTTTAAATTAATAATTTCTCATGTTCTGTCAGAAATCAACCATTTCATTTGCTGAATGGAGGAAAGTTAGGCTTCTGCTCCTCCAGAGGCCATTGTAAATTCTTAATGCTGTCTGCAGGTTATCTAACATAAAACTGTGTTATCACTGGTTGTTCTCGTACAAAGTAAAACTCTGTTCTGACTTGGCTTTCCTTCAGTGGATGGATACATCAGCTCTCAGCTGCCGGTGTTCTTTGAGCTTCGCGTGCGCTACCTTTTATCCTGTGAGCGTATTGCTGAGGCTATGGCCCTGGCTAAGTGTTGTGCTCGGCATCCCAACACAGGACAACACTTGTTCTTCCTCCAGGTCTACCTCACGTGGCTTTACAAAACTTCACAGCATGACTGTTTACATAAAGAGGTGGGTAGAGTGCAGTAATAAAATACTTTTTCCTTCCATGTAAACTTACTCTGTGGACATGCTTGTATTATATACGTCTTTACTAAGGCTACGTCCACACGTACATGGGTATTTTTGAAAACGGAGATTTTCCGTTTTTGTTTTAAAAAATAATCCCGTCCACACGTAAAGGCAGAAATGAAGGAAAACGCTGCTAGGAACATGCCAAAGCAACAGGTGGCGATATATTCCTAACCGTGGCCAATCAGAAGTCTAGAAGCCTCGGTGGGAAAAAGTAAACAAAGCTGGGGCATAGAAGCAAAACCGAGTCGTATGTGTGGAGGGACAGTAACTGTGTGTGTATATGTAAGCATTTAAACACTGCAGAGAGTACAATTAACAGTAATAGTATTGTAGAAATTCATTTCACCGAAGCAATAACGTGGCGCACAGTGTGACGTCAAAAAATGCGCACACCTTTGACACTGCGTTTTCTGCGTTTTCTCAGTTTTTCTTGTCCACACGTAAATGCAAAAACCGAGTTTTCAAAAATATCCACCCTGGCCGGAGTTTTTTAAAATCTCAGTTTTCAGTGACCAAAAACGCCGTTTACGTGTGGACGAAAGGTGCAAACGCATAGAAAAATCTGCGTTTTCAAAAATACCCGGGTACGTGTGGACGTAGGCTAAGACTTGCCTGAACTAGGAGTCATTTTCCAATGTTTTTTAGGTTGCGGATCTTAATGGTAAAAATGCAGTGCACATCATCTGTAACTTGGAGTTTGAAGAAAAGGATGAGTTACTGTTAGCTCTCATCACAGCCTTTCTGTCCCAGCAGCTCTGGAGGGGAGATATGTACTATTTGTGGTAAGTAAACAGTTTTATAAACAGATAACTTTTTCAAATTTATTCTAAGTGAGGGCTGTTCTACAAATATTACAGCAGGCGAGTTATTTTTAATGCAATGTTTACATCCCTACAACTTATTATCAAGAACAGATTTTACTTCTTTCTCCCCCACCCCCCCTTTGCAGTGATCTTGTGTTCTTGTGGACTAAACTTCATACTCGGTTGAACACATCCAAGCAAGTTCTTCTAGAGGAGACTCGCCAGCTGATGCTGTCTGCCACTAATGTCAACTCGATCTTCCCGTTCATCAGATCCATACTGCAAGAAGTTAGACCATATAATAACACGTTAACTATAATAATATTATATATATATTCATGGAGATGAATATTTAACTCCTTTGTTTATATCTCATTAGGTCGGAGACAATGGTATCCAGTTTTGTGTGGAGCTCTGTGCTAATGCACTGAAGTCTTGTCTTCCCTGTGATACCCTCACGAAATCACTAATCTATAAAACCATTGCCAGCCTGCTACACAATGATCTGGAGGTATGCCGGGCATGTGCTCTTCTCGTCTTCTTCTTGGAGCGCACTGTTGAGTCCTACAAGATGGTGTACCTTCTTTACATGCATCCTGATCAAGAGTACGACGCAGAGTACAGCTCTATTGGAAATAATGTTCGCTTTGAAACGCTACAGGTTGGGCATCTTTTTTTGTGTTTATATATTAACAGACTGAAGTTTATTTTAAGAAAAGTAAAGTCTTAGTAGTATAGACATTTCACTTGTGGAAAAAAAATATGATATTCCTGTATCTGATAAATTTGCACTATTCTGTCTTTTCTTCCTACTGTATGGTTTTCTATTTATTGCCATAAAAGCTACCTATAAGAAGAAACCCTTGTCTTCCAGTAGTTGAATGGCTTGCAAATAGCTAAGTGTCTACAAGTCTACAAAGTTCTAAATCACAATGTCACATGTAGTAATTAGAAAATTATCCATGTATGTAGAAATGGTGCTAAAAGACTTCATACTTCTGTTCTCTTCTCAGGTCTTGAAGAAGGATCTGTATTTTGATCCAGAGTTTTGGAACCTCATTGCTTTGAGGACCAACTGTTTGAAGCTGATGAATGAGAAAGTGGTTAGTGCTGCTCTTGAAGAAATCATGGAGGACAAATGGATTTCAAACTACTGCACCAAAGACTCTGCTTTCCAATCAAGTGTGTTGGCATGTCAGAAAGGAAGTAAAAGTGTACTTCAGGCAGAAGCTAAAAAGCGGCATCATAAAGAGGATACAAATGCTGCCTCAAAAAGACTAAGGATGGGCACAGGAAAAACACCAGTAAATGTTGATCACAGTGCAAAGAAGAAGGACAACCAGGGGTCAAGACCTTTGAAGGAAAGATCTGCTGAACCTTTGAGGCGCTCATTTTGGCAGCTAGACAGAATACGGGACAGTGTAGGCCAAGCATACGAACAACATAGACGCATTACACGGTTGTCTGAAAAGAATCTCCCAAAACGGAGAATTAGAAAACCAAAGTGGCTCCTAGAAGACTCGGGAACTCTTGAAGAGAACGTTCCCCTGAAGGTCAAAAGACATGGGTTAAAACATGACAAGCACCATCGATCATCTCTCAGATCAGAAACGGGTCGTATCAGGAACCATGCCAAACACAAATCTTCAGTGAACCCTCAGTTAAATGAAAGTGAAGACATTAAATACCAGAAAGGGTTTTCTTTGGATTGTTCTAAACCAGATTCTCCTCCACAAGTAATTCTGGAACTTTCGCTACCAGACAATGAACTTGTGGGTGCGTTTAATGAAGATGTTTGCAACCGAAAGAGAGGGTTCCCACAAGTGCTTCTTTACAAACCTACTGTGAAGCTTCCTGCAACATCACCACCCGTCAAGACTGTGCATCGTAACAAGGTGATTCTCAGAGCACGGGATCCATCCATATTTGTCCAGCAGTTGCATTGTTATGCAAGGCGGCAAAAAGGAAAAGGAAATGGGCTGAATATTCAAAGCTCAGTATCCACAATCACACGGTCATCTGTGCACGGTAGCCCTCCAAAAGATCTGCTTTGTGGAGAACCTGCCACTGAAACAAAGGATACAATTGGCTTTCCAGCAGCAGCAGTTAAACATAGCGGATCCTCAGTTGGAGAAATTCAGACTTCTGTCTCAGGAAAGATATCTTTAGTAAGAGAGCTCTCTGAGAAGTCAGCTCCTGAAATGGGAGATACCACAGCGTCTTCAGCAGCAACAGAAATTCCACGTTTAGATGAAATCTGCGAAGGTTCCACCATTGCTTCAGCAGAAGAGGCCTGTGAAGAGCCCACTGTTGAAATGAAAGTTACTATTGCCTCGAAATCCACGGTTTTAGGCAAAGCTCCAACAGCAAAAGATTTCTCAAAAACTGAAGTTTCTCAGACTTTAACATCAGGGAAAAAGAAAGTTACTGACAAAGTCCGCCCAGTTTCCAATAAAGGGATTGCTTCCAAGTCTAGGAATGCTGATCGTGCACAGTCACAGTGTCAAGATAGAGAACAAGAACTTAACTCTTTCCAGACTGAGAGTGAAGAAGGCAAAAGCGATGTTTCTGCGATAGATCTCACAACGGTTTCACCTAAAGATTCAAGAGGACATGTGCCTTGTAAAAGTGACTCAAGTCGGGGCAGAAATGAAGCCGCTCTATGGAAGTTAACTAAAATTGAGGCTTCACGTACAGACCATGACAGTATAAGTGACATATCTTCGCTAACACTAGTAACAGAGATGGTGACTGATCTTCCCCCTGGGCACCTTACTCAAGACCTGGAGAATGACAAAGAGCGAACTCCAACCAATAGTGCCTCCAAAGACTCTAGAGTTGGAAGTAAACCTAACAATCCTCAAAATATACGGACTACCTCCAGCTGCTCTTTACAAGAACAGAAGGCCTTGGAAGTTGATGGGACAACTCAGGATGGCAGTTTAGATACATGGGAGAACAGCGAACTTATGGAAACGCCACAAGAATCGGAGGAATCAAAGTTAGAGTACTGTTGTACCTTCTGCAAAAAGGATTTCAAGGGAACTCGTGTTGTGGCACATGCAATGTTCCATTATCGTAAAGATGAGTGCATGTTCTGTGGGAAAGTGTTCACAGACGACCTCCTGGCCATGATGCACCTGTCTGATCATATAGAGAAGCTAAAGCGGATTAAAGCCGAAGAAAATGGGGTGCCTGACACCAAAGATGTCTCAACACCTAAACCCAAAGCTAAGATGGCAAACACATCTTCTGGGAGTCAGAGTAAGGGGAGACCAAGGAAATCAACTGCCTGTCCTACATCAGTAAGCCCATCACCTGAAAGCAGAAAATTAAGATCCAATGAAAAGCCTGTGGATGGTTCATCTTCACAAGAGAAACATAACACGTCTAAGCACCTTAATAGTAAAAGTCCTGTTCACAAAGTAAATGGGCATATCGACAAAAAGAAGGAATTTAACAGACAGAAAAAGGATGTGGAAGCTAAGCAGATACAAGGAAAGCAAAGAGCAAATATAGGCTCTTCTGCAGCAAACAAAGAGTTGGCCTGTTCCACAGAAGATAAATTGAAGGTGAAAGCTACAAAACAAATTTGGAAAGTTGTTACAGAAAAAAATACAGAGCCACAAGAGAAAATTAGCTGTCCCGCAGATGGATGCTCTTTTTTTACTGACATTTCAAAGAACCGTGTTGCACTTCTATACCATGTACTCGATGATCACTACGGTGAGCTGAAACCTTTAGAACTGGCGTTCCGTGTCGGAAACAATAAATGTAGTATTTGCATGAGGGTTTTATGGAGTTTCGAACATTTTCAACATCATGTTGAAAGACACAGATGGAGTCCAAGGCATCCTTGCCTTCA